>NC_085872.1:46248987-46263987 GCF_034702125.1 Engraulis encrasicolus
TTTGGGAAAATAAATATAAAAATCAGATGTCACAAGCCCCCCCTGTGATGCCTCCGCGCCCCCCCAGGGGGACTTACGCCCCACTTTGAGAAACACTGGTATAAACTATTGGACTAGACTGACATGGTGATAGGATATGCAATACAATACACAGTACAATACACAGTATAAACTATTGGACTAGACGAACATGGTGATAGGGTTGAATCAAATACAGACAGAGATGAGGAAGACAGAAGCACACGGGGGTATAGAGACAGGATACATCTAGTGGGTAATGGGCTGACAGGTCCAGAAATGAGGCATGTCGAAGTCAAAGGGGGTATGGGGGGGGCAGATGTGAAGCCCATGAAGGATGTGCGTGCGCGTATGTGTGTGTGTGTGTGCGCGCGTGCGTGTGTGTGTGTGTGTGTGTGTGTGCTCTGAGAAGGGTGTACTGTATGTGTGTGTGTGTGTGTGTGTGTGTGTGTGTGTGTGTGTGTGTGTGTGTGTGTGTGTGTGTGTGTGTGTGTGTGTGTGTGTGTGCTCTGAGAAGGATGTACTGTATGTGTGTGTGTGTGTGTGTGTGTGTGTGTGTGTGTGTGTGTGTGTGTGTGTGTGTGTGCTCTGAGAAGGGTGTACTGTATGTGTGTGTGTGTGTGTGTGTGTGTGTGTGTGTGTGTGTGTGTGTGTGTGTATGCTCTGAGAAGGGTGTACTGTATGTGTGTGCGTGTGTGTGCTCTGAGAAGGGTGTACTGTGTGTGTATGTGTGCTCTGAGAAGGGTGTACTGTATGTGTGTGTGTGTGTGTGTGTGTGTGTGTGTGTGCGTGTGTGTGCTCTGAGAAGGGTGTACTGTGTGTGTATGTGTGTGTGTGCTCTGAGAAGGGTGTACTGTGTGTGTATGTGTGCTCTGAGAAGCTGTACTGTGTGTGTGCCTTCTTCACAACTGGCTACAACAGGTATTTGGAAGGCTGCATGTGCTGCTTTTATGACTCTGTGACTCTAGAGGGCTGTACACACACGTCGCTGCTAGTTACTCGCTCAGCGGATGAAGTCAATAGAATGTCTACGTGTTCCAGCGAGTCTCGCTGGCAAGTAGGCGAGGAGAGTACAAGCGATGCGATGTGGGCGGGTTCCGAGATAAACTTATTTTATCTTCGAGCGACGCGAGTTAAGCGAGTAACCAATTGGAATGCAGAATACAGATTATTGACAGGTGACGTTGCCCCTGTGGTGTTCTGACCACCCAACTTCTGCACGCCATCACGCTTTGGTTAAAAGTGTTGAGGAAAATACATACAGTGTACACCATCAAAGGCTCATATGCATGGTTGTGCACAGCACACGATCAACGTTAAACAGCGTAGACCTACATTTTGTTTCGTACGGACGTTATTGGCGTGGACAGCGGGAACCATGACAACCAGTAAACAAAAGCGAGTGGCAAGTAGGCGAGTGAGCAAGTAGCGAGTAAATAGCAGCGACGTGTGTGTACGGCCCTTAGGACTAAGTGCTCTGTGTTTGGCGTAACGTAACCAAACGCTGTCCTCAATGGCATCCTCTGTCCTCAATGGCATCATGTGTCCTCAATGGCGTCATCTGTCCTCAATGGCATCATGTGTCCTCAATGGCATCCTCTGTCCTCAATGGCATCCTGTGTCCTCAATGGCATCCTGTGTCCTCAATGGCCTCCTCTGTCCTCAATGGCATCCTCTGTCCTAATCCTCTGTCCTCAATGGTCCCATCTCTCTTCCTCATGCCGGTGCATTCCGTGTAGGCTAATAGTAGTAATAGTAATAGTAGACAATTGTTTAGTAGTAGTAGTAATACACAATTCACACACACACACACACACATTCGCACTTCCACATACAGTAACATCTAAAAATACGTACCCCTTACAGTATGCTCGCGTACCCTTAGTGGTACGTGTACCAGAGGTTGGGAATCACAGACATGCGACATGCATGCCCTCTCTGCACTTTCCCTGCTTTTGCATATACATATATTCACACATTTTAACAAGCACATGCTGACCCCCCCACCACACCGTGGCAGAACGCCACAGGGTTAGCTAGCTGGCTGCAATGGCTAATGGCAAGGTGAGGACAGGAGGGCTAGCTGGCTGCAATGGCTAATGGCAAGGTGAGGATTTTTAATGAAGGTGCTCCCTCTAAGTAAGCCGTTTCTCTGGCAACGGTGGTGAAATTGGAGTTGCATGTGTAAGCCTGTGACAAATCAGTTCATGAAGGAGCCGTGTGCACACATCATCAGCCAGCCTAACCAAGGTCCTCTACTACTGAGTGTGTGTGTGTGTGTGTGTGTGTGTGTGTGTGTGTGTGTGTGTGTGTGTGTGTGTGTGTGTGTGTGTGTGTGTGTGTGCTCTGTGTGTGTGCTCTGTGTATGTGTGTGTGTGTGTCCGCGTTTGTGTGTGTGTGTGTGTGTGTGGGTGTGGGTGCGAGAGAGGGAGAGAGAGAGAGAGAGAGAGAGAGAGAGAGAGAGAGAGAGAGAGAGAGAAAGCGAGAGAGAGAGAGAGAGAGAGAGAGAGAGAGAGAGAGAGAGAGAGAGAGAGAGAGAGGAGAGAGAGGAGAGAGAGAGAGAGAGAGAGAAAGCAAGAGAGAGAGGGGAGAGGAGAGAGAGAGGGGAGAGAGAGAGAGAGAGAGAGAGAGAGAGAGGAGAGAGAAGAGAGAGAGTTAGAGATGAGGAGAAAGAGAGAGAGGATGAGATAGAAAGAGAGAGACAGAGATAGGGAGAGATAGAGAGAGAGAGAGAGAGAGAGAGAGAGAGAGAGAGAGAGAGAGAGAGAGAAAGGTAGGGTATTGTATAATGCGCTTCATTTGTACCCTCCAGAGTATTGTTTATGACCAGAAGAGGAGAAGCAAACATCAGGCTTATGAGTTCTCTATAGGAAGACTGATGTCATATTTTTGAAGAAAGACAAAGACTGTTGGAAGAAAAAAAACACACGAGGACAACTGTCTGTAACTCCACTGTTGTTTAGATAATGCTGTTTGTCTCTGTCGAAGAGAGCTATTAAAATCACTCCAAAAACATGACAGCCCTGCCAGGGAAATATGAAAGGGAAATCACGATGATGACAAACCTGTCGCACATATGGACAAGTGATGACAAACGCAGGCAGGCAGGCACACACACACACACACACACACACACACACACACACACACACACACACACACACACACACACACACACACACACACACACACACACACACACACACACACACACACACACACACACACCACATACATACACACACACACACACACACACACACACACACACACACACACACACACACACACACAAGGCAGTATGTGTTTGTGCACCAGTCAGCCATCAAAAGAGATGTCAGTGTGAGTGGCAGGAACTGACAGCATTCCAGCCATCAGAGGGGACTCTGGCACAATGAAATACATGTACGGACACGCACACGCACACACACACACACATACACGCGCACACACACACGCACACAAACACACACACACACACACAAACACACACACACGCACATACACACACGCACGCACACACGAACATACGCGCACACACAAACATGGGGATGTGCACTTTCACACAGACCCACGTGTTCATACACAAATACACAAACACAGAGAAAAGAAAGCAGAGAGAAAAGCAACGAGATAATTTGAAAATGAAGATAATTTTCTAAGATTGAGACAAAATTGGAGGTTGAGAGTATTTCTGATGCCAAAACTGTATTTTCAGCGATGGACGTGGCAGTCTTCAGAATTTAAAAGAAAAAACCCAAATGCAAACAGGAAATCACAGTGCTTTAGGGTCTTCACCTTTTTCCTTTGATGCTCAGCGTAGGGGCTTTCAAACTTGTTCGGGGTACAGAAAATCAGAGGCACTCGAGGTTACAATTTTTAACCCAATAAGTCACGACCCCTGTTATAAATTGGTTGGCAGTTACTAGAATGACTAAGTTGTAATGCATTGCTAAGGCCATTGTGTAATGTCATAGTATTGTGGGACTACGGTCGTAAAATCTTTTCGGCGACCATTACAGCGTTCCACTAGTGCAGACGTGGGCAAACTCAGGCCCGGGGGTGACATGCGGCCCGCTCGGCCATTTCATGCGGCCCACTCGGGCATTTTATGTGGCCCTCAGAGCCTTTCCAGAAAAAAATGCATTCTTCAATGCGCTACCTAAAACAAGGGTCTTGGAAACCTAAGATGACTAAAGTCTACATCTAGATACAATTAGCAGGAATGACATTACTGACAATGGTGTAATTATTCTTATTATAAGCACGGGCAAGTTGCCTACGACATCCGGCCCTTTGGTCAACTTTCTAAACCCACTGTGGCCCTTGAGCCAAAATAATTGCCCACCCCTGCACTAGTGCAACAGTGTGCATTAGGGGTCTTACACACTAGGGCGGTAAAGCGTCGCGGAACGGCCGCGATTTTTACCAGCGTCTGTGAAAATACATTGAAACATATTTGTCCTTATACACCAACCGGCGGTAGTTGGGCGTCAGCGCCACGGGAGCCGGCTCCGCGCTGCATTTGGAAAATAGAAATCGAGCGTATTTTTCAGGCGGTGTCTCTTTCAAATGAATGGCAAAGTAGCACGCTAGCTTTGGTTGTGGGGGTTTTTGAACAGGACAGTGTGAAAGGCAGAGAAAAACACACCGGCCGAAACTAAGCAGAAAGACTATGTTCGTTCCGCGACCGTTCCGTTCGGCTTTGGTATGTTTGACCCCTTATGGGGCTACAACTGTAACCTTGAGTGCCTCGGATTTTCTCTACCCCGTAATAAAAAAAACAAACAAAACCAAATCATCATTCAAGTCATCATTTGCATCATGTCCAGAGCCGAACGGGCAGAGCTGAACTGTGGAGTGAGCTGTGGCGAGAGCTTGTGGATAATCTGGTGAGCGTTTGGTGAAGTACAATCCAGTCTTGTCTTGTGGCTGAATCAAAGGCAGAGAGGACTTATCCTGCTGAGGCTGTTCTGGGGGGCCCAGGGGGGGTTGACTATGTTATGCTAATGAGCTATGACGCGGTTCAGCAACAGGCCGCGACACCCAATAACTGTATAGAGGTCAGTGACCACAGCCAATGGGAATGTTTGAATGCTTGCGTTGTGCTTGTAACGGACATTCTCTAGTCGCTTCAATCGCTCGTATCGCTTGCTGCTGCACAGAAGCGATTCTTTGTCACTTCAATCGCGTCGCGGTCTGTGTATTTGCCCGGTAAAGCACAAATACACCAAACGCGACTGGAGCGATTCCAAACGCAACTGGAGCGGTTCCAGCGACAGAAGTAATTGACTAAGTATTGGAAGCGATTTGAGAGACAGTTTGTTGTTGGACTTGAGCGAATATTATGCAAATGAGCTATGATGCGGTTCAGTGACAGCTATCATAGTCATGAACGGCCATCCGGGTACTTTGCTCTTAAATGTGCGTTACGCCCCTTTATGGGTGAAAACAAACCGAATGTCTCATTGACTTACATGCTACATCAGCTTGTCTAAATGAACACAATCCATGCTTCAGCCACGGCTGTTTGGCTAATATTATTTGAACAGCCGGCATCATAACACGTTTTCGGCATGTTGCGCGTGGACAACGCTAGTCTACAGGTCTGTATCTTTCGTTTATTAAACTCCAACATCACCAATTGACTTGCATGGGTTGTTTTCCCCCACAAATGGGCGTAACGCACATGAAAAACGTCACGCCGTTCATGAGTAAAGTCAATGGAAATGTCAGAATGCTTGCTCACTCCTGATGCACAGTCCAACGATTCTCTGTCGCGTAACCTTGTCACCATCAGTGTATTCGCCCGCTAAAGCTTACTGAGAGCACACCTTGTGCTTTCACATCTCGATTGGACTGTATAACAAGACTATTCACTTAGAATTTAATTTGGGCCACAATTTGAAAAACCAAGAAGTTAAGTTGGGCCGCGCATTGTCAGCCATCACTAACATGTCGTGATGACCCCTTAAAAATCAGTAGGCCGACAAACAACTATTAAACATGAAGAAAGGGGATTTAAGTGACTTTGGCATGGTTGTTAGTGCCAAATGGACTTGGTTTGAGTATTTCAGAAACAGCTGATCCAGAGGGATTTTCAAGCGCAACTATATTTAAGTTTTACAGAAAATGTTCTGTGAAAGACAAAATATCCAGTGAGTGGCAATTCTCTGGGTGAAAAAGCCTTTTTGATGGCAGAGGCCAGAGGAGAGCCAGACTGGTTTCAGCTGATATAAAGGCAACAGTGACTCAAATGACCAAGCCTTGAGCAAGACTGGCTACTGCTGCAGAGGACCACACACACACACACACACACACACACACACACACTAAGCTACGATTGGTGATAAGAGTGAATCATCCCATGTGCCATAGCTAAGTGTGCATTGTCCGGAGAAAATACAAGGGTCAAGTATCCAATGAAAAAAAAGATGGAGGATCACACATGATACCTAGGTGTATTAGGCCTAGCAACAGTCAGTAACTCAAATGACCACTTGTTACAATGGGGTCAGCTCTATGTTCCCATAGCCCATTGGTCCCACATCCCTAATTGTCCCACAGCTTCTTCCTGCCGCTCCATGTTCCCACAGTTTTAAGAAATTATTTAAGTATAGGCCCTACGTTCTACAACTCCATGTTCCCACATTTCCGGGTAAACTAAGAGAACGTGCCTCTGGAACATAGGCCCTTAATTTGAATAAATTCTTAGAAATGTGGAAACATGGAGCAGCAGGAATATGCTGTGGGACCAATGGGCTGTGGGCCCAATGGGCCTAAAAATGATTGTTAAAAGTCTTAGTGATGTGGGACCAATGGGTTGTGGGAACATAGACATGCTCCCGTTACAATCACAGTATGCATAAGAGTATCTGTGAACACACATCATATGTGATCTCTTTTCTTCGTTAGATGGGGGTTCAGGTGATCATGTGATCTCTTTTCTTCGTTAGATGGCGGTTCAGGTGATCATGTGATTTCTTTTCTTCGTTAGATGGGGGTTCAGGTGATCATGTGATCTCTTTTCTTCGTTAGATGGGGGTTCAGGTGATCATGTGATCTCTTTTCTCCGTTCCAAACACTGACCTTCCTGCTGCATTTAGTAAGTCCACTGTGCCCAGCCGCAATTGATTGTGGCTACTTTGCAGTAGGAAAACAACATAATTATTTTGTTATAAATGTTTAAAATCCCATTGTAATACCTAGTGTAGTGTGTGGTGTTAGAGAATAGTTGAATCACGTCATTTGTGTTGTGAGCAAACACAGATGCCCTGCCCCCCCCCCCCCCCCTAGATAAGCAAGCACACCTGTGCCACAGAGCTTATTCTTTCCCCTCTGCCTGTACCTAGGTGTGTTAGGCCTAGCAACAGCTGTTGCCATGGGGTTGGCTGCGGTGTTCTGTCTATGCAATCTATCTGGAGCACAGGAACAAACAGTGCCGCCGAGATAGCCGAGACACCCATCGAAATAGCCGACTCAATAAAGACGAGACCCCCCCCCACCAAACAGTGCCGGAGAGATAGCCCACTCAATAAAGACGAGACCCCCCCCCACCAAACAGTGCCGGAGAGATAGCCCACTCAATAAAGAAGAGACACCCCCCCATCCCTATCACCACCACTACAGTACATGCCCCTTAGTCGACCCCCCCACACCACTACAGTGCATGTCCCAATTAGGTCTGCATGATGACTTTTTAGGGCCCCATGTTTCTATTTTGCCTAGGGCCAAAATGGCTAGATCTGCCCCTGGCACCACCATCACACATCTTCCATTACACCCCACTCCTTCCTCCACGCCACCTGACCTAAATCATGCCCAGACCTCTCCCACCACCTCCTCCACCAAGCCTGACCAAAAGCATGCCCCCCCTGGCACACATCTGGCTGGCTGTGCGGTGGATCAGAATGGGGGCGGAATAGCTAAAGGAGGGGGGGGGGGGTGTAATGGGTGAGGGCGTACAGATGACGCCAAACAGATATTTAATATAGCACTACACACACAGCACCTCTACACCACTACCTCTACAAACACACAGAGAGCAAACATGCAGGAGACACAGAGACAGAGAGGTGAATAGGAGAGGGGGGGTAAATAGGAGAGAGAGGGGGGGGGGGTGTAGGTGAGGGGGGGGGGTGAATAGGAGAGAGAGGAGGGGGGTGAATAGGAGAGAGAGGAGGGGGGTGTAGGTGAGGGGGGGGAGGTGAATAGGAGAGAGAGAGGGGGGGTGTAGGTGAGGGGGGGAGTTTAATAGGAGAGAGGGGGGGGTGTGTAGGTGAGGGGGGGGGGTGAAGAGGAGAGAGAGGGGGGTGAATAGGAGAGAGAAGGGGGGGGGGTGTAGGTGAGGGGGGGGACAGGTCTGGATAGTGGATAGGGTCGAGAGAGAGCACACAGCACGGCGAGAGGGATGGAAGAGTAAGAGGAAGAGTGAAAAGGTAGAACAGAGAGAGAGAAGAAGAGTGGAAAGGTAGAATAGAGAGAGAGGAAGAGTGGAGAGGTAGAACGCAAAGAGAAAGCTTGAGGGAGGAGGGAAGGGGGAGGTGAGGTTGTGAAAAATTACATTCTTTTTTTTAATAAAAGTTTTATAGTCAATGTCTCAATAAACAATAATAAACTAACTGCAAACATAGCCCTGTGTTTACATGGTGTATGCAAACAGAGGCAAGGGTAGGGGCAGGGGTGTTATTTATACTACATGAAAAAAGTCTGGTTGTTTAACCCATTTTAGCCTAAGCCCTTTTTGGGAAAAGGTGCCCTCTCCCTATAAAAACCTAAATATCTCAGCCTTCGAAGCACATAAAACATGAAATAAGTTGCATTTAAAAGTAGGACCTTCATTTTGCACTAGAATGTATTCATTCAGCTCTGACATACCCATATTTTTAATAAAACAACTCAAATGTCAAGAATCTGAATGCAGCGTATATGTCGCTCCAGGACACAATGGGTTAAGCAAGGAGTGGGGATAGGCAGGGCCGGATGAAGATGGGCTGGGGCCCCTAGGCTTCAGGTTACTGGGGGCCCTAGGCTGTAGCCATATCGAGGCCCCCTGGCACGTGGGGGCCCTAGGCTGTAGCCATATCGAGGCCCCCTGGCACGTGGGGGCCCTAGGCTGTAGCCATATCGAGGCCCCCTGGCACGTGGGGGCCCTAGGCTGTAGCCATATCAAGCCTGTGGAGGCCCCCTGGCAGGTGGGGGCCCTAGGCTGTAGCCATTTCAAGCCTGTGGAGGCCCCCTGACAGGTGGGGGCCCTAGGCTGTAGCCATATCGAGGCCTCCTGACAGGTGGGGGCCCTAGGCTGTAGCCATATCGAGGCCCCCTGGCAGGTGGGGGCTCTAGGCTGCAGCCATATCGAGGCCCCCTGGCAGGTGGGGGCCCTAGGCTGTAGCCATATCGAGGCCTCCTGACAGGTGGGGGCCCTAGGCTGTAGCCATATCGAGGCCCCCTGGCAGGTGGGGGCCCTAGGCTGTAGCCATATCGAGGCCCCCTGGCAGGTGGGGGCCCTAGGCTGTAGCCATATCAAGCCTGTGCAGGCCCCCTGACAGGTGGGGGCCCTAGGCTGTAGCCATACCTCACCTGTGGAGGCTCCCTGGCAGGTGGGGGCCCTAGGCTGTAGCCATACCTCACCTGTGCGTTAATCCGGCCCCGGGGACAGGGCTCAACATGAGAGCAGGCAGGCGTGATGCAAAACATGCTGTTGGATAGCACCGTATGATCCCAGCAGATGTGATGCGAATACACTGACATTTAATAAACAAAGTTACCTGGACTGACATTTCATAAACGCAGCTACCTGCACTGACATGTCATGAATATTAATATAGTTACCTGACTGACTGGCATTTTATTCACATTTATTCAGCTGTAATGAGGGCGATATTTGCAGATATTTACAACGTTTGTTCAAATCCCAGCACTGCACCTCTCCACGCATTTAAATAGCCCTGACAGCCAATCTCCAAACACAGATGTTTCAATTGATAAACAAACTCACCTTGTCCTTCGCTGGTCCAACAGCTCATTCGTCCGATAGGCCACACTAGAGATGCCAGTGACTGGTTGAGAATAACCATCATAAACTGGGAGCATAAAAAAGCATTAAATTCTCAAAAAAAAGGAAGGAAAAAGCAGAGTGCCTTGATGAAGGCCAGTATGGCTGCAACTCACAGGCAACTCATGTGTTTTTAAACAGAGTTGCCATATTGAAGTAAATTAAAGGCTTTTAAAAAATATTTATCTCATATCTCAGAGTGCCTCTGCTTTTTCCTTCCTTTTTTTGGACTTGCACTTCGGGACAGATGAGCACCTGAGTTACCAGGCAAATACACAGGCCGCGACAAGAGCGAGGCGAGCGTCGGAAGTAATTGACTTTGTATTGAGTCGTGCGACAAAAGCGATTCTGGAGACTAGAGGCGAGTCGCACGCCGAGAGTGACAGTTTGTAGTTGAACTCCTGGCTATGTTATGCTAATGAGCTATGACGCGGTTCGGCGACAGGCCGCGACAGCCAATGACTGTATAGAAGTCAGTGACCACAGCCAATGGGAATGTTGGAATGCTTGCGTTCTGCTTGTAACGGACATACTCTAGTCGTTTCAATCGCTCGTATCGCTTGCTGCTGCACAGAAGCGATTCTCTGTCACTTCAATCGTGTCGCGGCCTGTGTATTTGCCGGGTAACATTGTTTGCTCTACACAGTCTCCTGAGCGCTTCAAGCCCTTTAGTGCCTGCAGCATAAAATTCTTGTCCGTTACACTTTCAGAGTGCACACCAGGCACCTCAGCTGAAGGGGGCGCTGTCAGGCACAGCCTGGCATTACAGTAATCTGAACTGAAAACAGTCTTTGGGAAACAAGACTCTAGAATTTATTTATGTATTTATTTAGACTCATAATTGGTAGTTAAACGAAACCTATCTTTGGTAGGCTACCTAGTCGGCTAAATTGACAGTCTCTCCCAGACCCAAATGCAATGCAATCCAGACCACGAAGTTAGGACTACTGGGCTGTTCCACTAATGGACTGTCGGACTAGCGCCTAAACTAGCGTCATCTCTCCCTGTAGCATGTCCCCCTGAACCAGGGATGTCAAACTCAGGCCCGGGGGCCAAATCTGGCCCGCGGAGCCATTTTATTCGGCCCGTGAGATCATTTCAAATATGTGTTACAGTTGGCCCACATACACCATTAATGTGTAGCGTAACGAGATATGGACATGAAATGTGCATCACAGGATATGAAGGCACATTTAAACTACCATGTACAGTATGATGGCAAAGAGTGTTAGTGACATTTAACTATGAGTATAAAGTGCACAATTTTACGCAAAATTTTAGTCAATTTTTTATAAGTAAATGTTGAGTTCGGCCCACGACTTTGTTCTGATTTTGGCCCTTTGCCAATTTGAGTTTGACACCCCTGCCTTAAACTAGCGTCATCTCTCCCTAAACTAGCGTCATCTCTCCCTGATTGTGAAAAGGGGTGCACAGAAAAAATAGTGTGGCATGGTTGGGGTGGTTGGGGCCCTATTATGACTTTTGCTTTGCACCCACAGACCTTAACCCGGACAACTTTGCCACCTTCTTCACGGAAAAGACGGCAAATATTAGCAAGCAATTCTGTGAACCGCCCTCCCGCCCAGAAGACACCCCCCTGGAAAACACGGCGACTCCTGCAACACTTCATGAATTCACTCTGCTCTCTGAAGAAGACGTTTCCAGACTCATCACAAGAAGCCGTCCCACTACCTGCCTACTAGACCCAGTGCCCACGAACCTTCTTCAAGACATTGCCCAAACAGTGGTCCCAGCAATCACATCCATCATGAACTCCTCACTCTCCTCCGGCACTGTCCCCTCCGCCTTCAAACAAGCAAGGGTGACACCACTACTGAAGAAGCCTACACTGAACCCTGCTCATGTCGAAAACTACAGACCTGTCTCACTGCTTCCCTTCCTATCCAAGACGCTAGAAAGGGCAGTTGCAAAGCAGGTCACCAACTTCCTAAACCAGAACGGATTACTTGACCCAAAACAATCTGGTTTCAGAAGTGGACATTCAACTGAAACTGCGTTACTCTCAGTGACTGAAGCTCTAAGGACTGCAAGAACGGAAGGACTATCCTCGGTCCTCATACTACTAGACCTGTCTGCAGCCTTTGACACAGTCAACCACAAGATTCTCCTGAGGATACTCACAGCCATGGGAATCACAGGCGTTGTCCACTCATGGTTCAACTCCTACCTCTCTGGACGCACCTTCAGTGTGTCATGGCAAGGGAAGCTGTCTACGACTCACACCCTCTCCACAGACGTACCCCAAGGATCAGTGTTGGGACCCCTCATGTTTGCAATATACACCTCCTCCCTGGGACGTGTCATTCAAACACATGGGTTCTCCTACCACTGCTATTCTGATGACACCCAGATGTATCTGTCGTTCCGTCCAGAGGACACCACGGTTTCGGAACGCATCTCTGCCTGCCTCACCGACTTGTCAACATGGATGAGGGACCACCACCTACAGCTGAACCTGGCCAAGACAGAGCTCCTGGTGATCCCAGCTAAAGAGCCGCTCAGTCACAACATCAACCTCAAGATAGGCTCCACCATCGTGACCCCAAGCAAAGTCGCCAGAAACCTTGGCGTCATGATTGATGATGAGCTGTCATGCTCCAACTACATCAACTCGGTCACCCGGACCTGTCGAATCCAGATGTCCAACGTACGGAATATCAGACCTGTGCTGACACAATATTCTACACAACGACTGGTCCAGGCCACGGTCCTGTCCCGCGTTGACTACTGCAACTCACTCATGAGAGGTCTACCTGCTTGTGCGCTAAAGCCTCTGCAGATGATCCAGAATGCGGCGGCACGGTTGATATTCAATCAACCCAAAAGGACCCATGTTACTCCTCTATTTATTGAGTTGCACTGGTTACCGATCGCCGCCCGGATCAAGCACAAGGCATTGACCCTTGCCTACAAAACCATCACAGGAACGGCCCCAGCTTATCTGAAGGACCTACTAACGCCTTGTGTTACTGGAAGAGAACTGCGCTCATCCAGCACAAGCCGTCTGGCTCTGCCATCCAGTCGCTCTAGGTACTCCCAGTCAAGATTGTTCTCCGTTGTGGTACCCAAGTGGTGGAACAGTCTCCCAGAGGCAGCAAGACTAAGCACATCTCTTGCAGCCTTCAAGAAACAACTAAAGACATTCCTCTTTCGAGAGAATCTACTAGACTAATGATTGAACTGGCCTTGCCCCAGGGCAGAATCCTGACATGATGTTTAGTTTAGTTTAGTTTGTGAGTGTGTGTGTGTGTGTGTGTGTTCTCGTTATTTCCTCTTTATTAAAAAAAAAAAAACTAACCCCTCTTTGTAATTGCACTTGTTGTTCTGTATATCTCCTGTGCACTTTGTATTTGCTTGTGATGTTGGCTTGACTATGTCCTCTTCTGAAAGTCGCTTTGGTTATAAAGCGTCTGCCAAATGCAATGTAATGTAATGTAATGTAATGTATGGGGGGCCCTATCAGTGTTTTTGCCCGGGGGCCCTGTGTACAGTTGTTTCACCTCCTCCATATGCGCTAATGAGAGAGCATTTCCGGCGCTCGTCGGCACCAGAAGACTCGAGGGCAAGGTGGTGCATTGCCCTTCATGACTCATTGCTTGGCTCTCTGCAATTGGCCATTAGGTGCCGCTTTGTTCTAAGGCATCTGTAGGAGTTAGCCAGACTCTTTTTCTAATTACAGCCAACAGTCAGGATCAACGTCATGACACCTCGTGTCACAAGACTCCTGCAGTTTCTATTTTACTATCTGAAAATAAAGTGTACCTGATTACTTACATACATACATACATACATACATACATACATACAGTCGTAATACAGCCTTTTACTGTTAGTCACAAAACTAAATAGATAATTGGCAGTATGTTATATTTTAGAGAGTCTGGGTGTATGATCTGGACTTCATGATAAAGGTTCGCAACACTTCCTTTCTATGCTCCAAATTATGTGCATTAAACGTTTAGGGAGTGAAGTCATTTTTACAGCCTTTTATCATTTTCTTTCAGTTATCGTCTGTTCGGTCCAGCGTGTCAGTAGTGGGTGTACTGTATATTTGGGCAGCTATTGTTGCATAGGTTCCCAAACTAGGGGCCGGGACCCCTCGGACGGTGCAGAGGGAAAGGGGTATTTCAGACGTGCAGGGAGGCATTCTTAACATCTGAAATTATTTCGATTGTGATCTTATCATCATGTTGTTAAATTTCAAGGCTTCCATGACGAGTCGCCATTGATTAAACGTGGCTGTGCTATTCTAAATATTGAACAATCAATTTTAGCTGGGTATACTGAAATCCCTGACCTTTACTGGTGGGTATACTGTGTATGTCTGCATTCTACACAGACTACACCAGTAGCGCGTTCTGTGGACTTTATCCGACACACACAGTATAGTTAACAAGCTGAGGTATAGGTCTGCTTCCACTCTGGCCGATATGAGAGAGGAGTTCAAATCAGGGCTCCTAACAACAGAACACCTGGCCACCGCAGGGTTCCAATCTCCACGGAGACCAAGAGTGCATTCCGGAAGCCGAAGAAAGTTCTGGACAGACAGGGTTATTCGCGGAGTGCTGCGTGCAGAGAGGGAATTGGCCATTCATTCATTCTGCGCCTGCAAGATACCAAAGACTCATGGTAATGGTGGCCAGGGCCGCGGACAGCTTTTGCTGGGCCCAGGACAAAGTAATCTGAAAGGGTAACCCCCATCTAATACATGCAATGTAATGAAAACCAAAATCCCCCCCCCCCCCCCTGTCTCCCTGGGCCCAGGACAACTGACCCCTTTGTCTCCCCTTGTTGGCTCCCCTGATGGTGGCCAAAAGTCAGACCTTTCACTGATTGATGCATGAGGAGGAGACAGGAGGAGGGGGAGTAGAGGAGAGAGGAGGAGAGAACAAGGGAGGGAGGGAGGA
>NC_085872.1:46273987-46291487 GCF_034702125.1 Engraulis encrasicolus
TCAGTCCTCACGCTGCCATAGCTGACCTCAGATTTCAAGGATAATTTCTGCCAATTTCGACGTGCAGTTGTAACAAAGTCAATTAGATTAAGTCCTTTCACTCGGTGGCCATCTTGGCTACGCCTCAGGGGCGCAATTTGGGGCGCAATTTCAGGTTGCACATGCGCGGAATTTCACGACATACGTTCTGCTTCACGGTCTGTGGGATCAAGTGGCCCAGAGTCTGTTACAACCCCATGCGAGTAGCTACCCGATGGAAGCCGCACATGTCATCAGCAACCGACTGGCGAAAGCAGATTCTGAGGGCATACGATTGTGTTTGAGCAGTCGTAAAAGGTTACACGTCGAGGCGGCGAGATGATTAGATAAATGACAGTGCAACTCAGCAAGCAATTGGCTCTTGTTGCCGGACAGGTGGGAGATGTGCAAGCACGCGCCATATTAGCGTAACAAATTGCACTCGTTCAGGCTTTCTGAAGTTTTCGTTAATGCACGCCATACCTACAGTGGCAAGCTGTAATACAAGTAGTCATTGAAAAGTTAACAGCCATAGTACTACAATACTATTTCATAAAACAGGGCCTTTAGTAATGCAATACGACTTTGCCATTCTGGTAACAGCAAATGTATAACGCTGTGTCTTAACAGGCTAATACAGACAGTCTCTGGTTGCAATGGTCACACTCAGGGCAGAATTAAGATGGCCTGGGGCCCCTAGGCTACAGACATTTTCAATATTGCATCTTGTCACAATTTGTTCATTTTTGTCCAATCAGGGCCCCCGCTGGCAGGTGGGGGCCCCTAGGCTGCAGCCATATCTAGCCTGTCTATGGGGGCCCCATGGCAGGTGGGGGCCCCTAGGCTGCAGCCATATCTAGCCTGTCTATGGGGGCCCCATGGCAGGTGGGGGCCCCTAGGCTGCAGCCATATCTAGCCTGTCTATGGGGGCCCCATGGCAGGTGGGGGCCCTAGGCTGCAGCCATATCTAGCCTGTGCATTAATCCGGCCTTGCTCACACAACCCTGGACTTGTCAGTACCTGAGAATATTTTTTTCTTTAGCCTTTTCCGAGTTCCTGATCATTGTAAAGGGGGCAGAGTGTGTTTACATTTCAAAACAGCGATACCTTTTGGGATAATATTTGGAGTAGGCTCATGTTAAGAAGGTGTTTAATGTAAACAAAGTCTGCCCCCATTAGTATAGCTCAGATCTCGGAAAGGGCTGAGCTGGAAACTGCAGCATCACCGGATACTGACAAGTCAAAGGTAGCGTGAGCAATACAACAACATATGAAATTGGCAGAAGTTCTCCTTTCAAATTCAGATTTAGATTTATTTTAAATATTCATTTTGGCTTTTGTGGCCAAAATAGCTTGTAATAGATGACTAAAATGCTCAGGCTTCATTGTCTTTGGCGGCCTGGCGGACTGGTTTTGGCTGAAAATGCCGGGCCTGGTTTTTCGCTACAGACCAGCTCTGGAATTGGCGGGGGTGGTTGGCGGCCCGCCTGCCACGGTCATTAATTTCAGTGCTCTCTTCCCTTTTAAATGACCACCACAAGAGCGGGCGCTTCTCAAGTGCCACTAGAAATGGCGTTTGGGAGTCAGGCAGACTGCATTAGAAGGGGATCATCCGAACCCATGAAGAAGAAGAAGAAGAAGAAGAGGAAGTAGAGGAAGAAGAAGAAGAAGAGTAAGAGGAAGAAGAAGAGGAAGAGAAAGAAGAGGAAGTAGAGGAAGAAGAAGAAGAAGAAGAGGAAGAAGAGTCAAGTCAAGTCAAGTTTATTGTCAATTTCTTTACATGCACTGGTCATACAAAGAATTTGAAATTGCGTTTCTTGCTCTCCCATGCAGACATAGACTAATCTAGGTAAGGACATAGACAGTATAGACATAGACAGTACTCATACATGGACATAGACAGTATGGACGTAGACATTGCTCATACAGACATTTAAAGTGCAAGACTGGACAACAGAAGACTTGTAGAGAACATACATTAAGAGGAGGTATTTTGTTGTGCTTTTTCTAAAAGTCCTTTATAGCGTTCTGACATAGTAATAGTAGCATTTGAAGAAAATAAATAATTAAAAAAGGTTTATTAAATACACCAGCAGCAGTATGTGTGTGTGTGTGTGTGTGTTTGTATGTGTTTTGTGTGCGTGTGTGTGTGTGTGTGTGTGTGTGTGTGTGTGTGTGTGTGTGTGTGTGTGTGTGTGTGTTTAGTGCAGGTAGAAAGTGCGGTGTGCGTCTGTGTGTGTGTACCTGTGTATGTGTGTGTGTGTGTGTGTATGTGTGTGAGTATGAGTTGTGTGTCAGTGTGTGTATGTTTGGGTTTAGTGCAGAAAGTGCAGTGTGCTTGTGTGTGTGTGTGTGTGTGTGTGTGTGTGTGTGTGTGTGTGTGTGTGTGTGTGTGTGTGTGTGTGTGCATGTGTATGTTTTGAGTTAGTGCAGGTTGAAAGTTCAGTCACAGATGTAGTAGTGCAGGTGGAATGTTCAGTCGCAGATATGGTGGTGGGGATGAGGGGGGGGAGCGTTGTCAGTGGCCTGGCTGGCTAGAGGCTGACAGTGAAGGGAGAGTGGGTTGAGTGTTCAGTATCTTGATTGCTTGATGCATCGTGCTGCTTGCAAGCCTGGTGGTACGGGAACGGAGGCGCCTGTACCTCTTTCCAGAGGGCAGGAGGCTGAACAGTTTGTGTGCAGGGTGGCTTGTGTCTTTGATGATCATCAGTGCTTTTCGGGTGAGGCGTGCGGTGTAAATGTCCTGCAGGGAGGGGAGTGGTACTCCAATGATCTTCTTCGCTGTGTTCACAACACGCTGGAGTGTCTTCCTGTTTTTCTCCGTGCAGCTTCCTCCCCACACTGTGATGCAGCTGGACACGACGCTCTCTATGGTTCCTCTGTAGAATGTTGTCATGATGGAGGGTGTAGCACTTGCCTTCTTTAGTTTGCGCAAGAAGTAGAGACGCTGATGGGCCTTCTTCGCCAGTGATGTAGTGTTGGTGGTCCAAGAGAGGTCGTCGCTGATGTGCACTCCAAGGAACTTGGTGCTGCTCACTCTCTCCACAGCATCACCTTCGATGGTCAGTGGTGGCAGTTGTTTTTGGACCCTCTGAAAGTTGACAACAATCTCCTTGGTCTTGTTGACATTCAGCAGGAGGTTGTTGTCTTTGCACCATCTGGCCAGCAGGTCTACTTCTTCTCTGTAGTGGGTCTCATCGCCCTTAGTGATGAGGCCCACCAGTGTTGTATCATCCGCAAACTTCACTAGATGGTTAGTGCTGTGGGTCGTTGTGCAGTCATGTGTCAGCAGCGTGAACAGCAGGGGGCTGAGAACACAACCTTGCGGAGCCCCCGTGCTCAGGGTCAGGGTGCTTGAGGTGTTATTCCCTACCCGTACTGCTTGTGGTCTCTGCATCAGGAAGTCCAGCAGCCAGTTGCAGAGGGAGGTGCTGAAACCTAGTTTGTCCAGTTTTCTGATGAGTTGTTGTGGTATTATGGTATTGAATGCTGAACTGAAGTCAATGAACAGCATTCTCACATATGAGTCTTTATTGTCCAAGTGGGTGAGGGCTGGATGGAGGGCAGAGCAGATTGCATCCTCCGTGGATGAGAAGAGGAAGAAGAAGAAGGAGAAGAAGAAGAAGAAGAAGAAGAAGAGGAAGAGGAAGAGGAAGACTCTAACAAAGCTACTGCTATGCAGGTTCCGCTCTGGCTTACTTGAAGGAAAGAAGACTCATTAGAAAATAACTTCAGACACATCACATACCATATTTTCCTGAATTTCTGATATACCTATGGCCCAGAGTAGGCTCTACCTGTGGCCCCCAGTATAGGCCCTACCTATGGCCCACAATGAACAGTTCTTTCTTTCAGTGCTAAGATGTTTTGCAATATACAGTATACAGTGAGTCCAATATGTATTTGATCCCTTGCTGATTTTGCCGGTTTGCCCACTAATAAAGACATGATCAGTCTATAAATTTATGATAATATGTATTCAAACATGGAGAGACAGAATATCAAAAAGAAATTCCAGAGAATAACTTAAAATAATATATTTTAATTTATTTGTATTTAATTTAGGCAAATAAGTATTTGACCCCTCTAGCTAAAGAAGATAAAGTGCTTTGTGGCAAAGTCCTAGTTGTCTAGCACTGAGGTCAGATGCTTCATTTAGTTGATGACAATGTTTGTGCATATAGTAGAAAATATTTTTGCCCATTTTTCTTTGCACATTATCTCTAAAACATTAATAGTTTGTGGCTGTAGCTTGGTAAGTGGGAGGTTCAGTTCCCTCCATAGAATTACTATAGGGTTAATATTTGGAGACTGTCTAGGCCACTTCACAACTTTAATATGCTTCTTATTGAGCCACTCCTTCGTTGCTTTGACTGTATGTTGTGTATTATTGTCATGTTGGGAGATCCAAAAATGGCCCACCCTTCAGTGTAGTGGTGGAGGGAAGGACGTTTGCACTCAGGATTGCACATTGCATGTCTCCCTCCATCCATTCGTTGACGATGTGAAGTTGTCCTGTGCCTTGGCCAGACAAACACCCTCAAACCATAATGATACCACTTTCATGCATGATGGTGAGGAGGGTGTTCTTGGGATCATAGACAGCAGTACTCTTTCTCAAAACACATTGAATTGTGATAATGCCAAACAGCTTGATTTTGCTGCCATCTGACTACAGCACCTCCTTATCATATCCTAAACCAGTCTGATGTCCGTTGACAAACCTCAAGTGGGACTGCACAGGTTCCTTCTGAAGTAGAGGTACCATGTGTGCACTACAGTATTTTAAACTTCTGTGGCATTAAGTGCTACCAGTAGTTTTCTCATTGATTTTGGTCCCAGTAGCTTTGATATCATTGCCTAGTTCATCCCGTACAGGTCTAGGGTGCTTTCTTTCTGTTCTCATGATTATCAAATCCCTACAAAAGGTCAAATCTTGTATAGAACCCCAGACAGGCTGATGGATAGTAATTTTGTATTCCTCACATTTTGGAAGAAATGCATCAACAGCTGGGTCATTAATACGCAGTCTCTTTCTTGTGGCTTTGCAGCCCATTTAATCTTTGTTCAGGTCTAAAATCGTGTCGCTGATATCATTTGACCACTCTTTGGTCTTTCCCATGTTGGTGAGGTTGGAGTGTGACTGATTCACTCATACTATGGACTGATTCTGCTGATTCAATGTGTCTTTTATGCATGTTAGTATGTACAGGTGTCTTTAATTCAGATGACAAGTTGATCGGAAGTGCCCATCTGATCTGTGGGCCCGGAAATGTAATCAGTTGGCAGAGGATCAAATACTTATTTTGCTCGATGAAATGGAAATAAATTAATATATATTCTCTTCAGTTAATTTCTGGATTTTCTTTTTGATATTCTGTCTCTCCATATTAGAATACATATTATCATAACATTTATTGACTGATCATGTCTTTGTTAGTAGGCAAACCAACAAAATCAGCTAGGGATCAAATACATATTGGACTCACTGTATAATAAAATAACTTCAGACACATCTTGTACATATTTTCCTGAATTTCAGAAATACCACATGTATGGCCCACAGTGAACTGTTCTTTCCTTCAGTGCTAAGATGTTTTGCATATTAGGGCAAGTGACTATATTTGATCACTTCCGATAACTTGCACACTAGGGCTGAACGATTTTAAGAAAAACTTGAAATTGCAATTTCTCTGACAGATATTGCGATTTCCACCACGATTTTTTTCTCTTTCTTTAAATAAGGTTTCAGTGCACAGGGCTCTGTTCTCATGCTCCACAACAGTTGCTCCTGCTCAAGTGGCTGTCTTTGCTAGTGAGTGACCTGTTTACGTGCATCATCGGTAGCTGATACGGAGCCGTTCAATCAGAGCTAGTATCTGCAGAGTAGAGTATCTGTTGTTTTCTACACAACATCACAGGGGCAATAGGCATGGCATACATGAGTGCAAATACTGATGAAACAAAACATTGATCAGTTTAGGAGCACGGTTTTTCTGGCTTTGACGATCCCAAAATCGGGTTGTCTGAGATTGAGATTTTCGGTCTAAAACAATAGATCTTTCAGCCCTATTGCACGCCTATCACAAATGCCCCTGCCATGCCTCTCTACAAGGGTGTACAACCAGGTGGGTTATATCAAATTAATCAGGAGAAATCAGGCTTTCAGACCGATAGTGACATCTTGACATTTGACCAATCATGACCAATCAGCAGTGGCCTGGATCCTGTCAAACCTTTTATTTCACTCGGGAGCTGTAATTTCAGTGCCCTTTAAAGAGTTAAGCTCAAATCCCACAAGAGGCTGCAGTTAGTGTTGCCAGGTTGTGCGGTTTCCCACCCTATTGGGCTGCTTAGGATGGCCGTCTGTGGGTAGAAAAGGCAAAAAGGGGCATTTGGACATTTGGTTTTGTCTGCAGACTTACAGCCATAGAAATCAATCGAATGACGTTTGGGCTGGATTCTTTGCTTCCAGGCAAGTTTTGAGCATTTTTTTTGGGCTGGAAATCACCAGTCTCATCTGGCAACCCTGGCTGCTGTTGTCCTTTGCCTCACGGTGGATAACAAGTAGGAGTGAAGATGCAAACTAAAGCCTGGCTCAAACTACGCGACTATCGGCCCGATTCTCGGCTGAAAACCCCCCTTACGACAATCGCTGGAACGTTACCCCCCAGGACCATCGCAAGCGATTGTCGGGGAAGATTTCCTCGTCGTGTGCGACGTTCTAAGATAGAACTTTATCAGCTCAAAGAGTCGCCGATCGCAAGTCGTAGAAATCAAACACTGTTTGATATTTGCGACTGGAAATAGAAAGTCGGGCATTGTCTCGGTGGCTGCGAGCAGCGATAAGATTGACAGTTGCGATTCTCTTCTAGTGTGCGGTGCACCCCGACGTCAAAATCGGACACATAATCGCTAGTCGTGTAGTTTGAGCCTGGCTTAAAGCTTCTGGTTACACCCCTTGGATGTGCATTGTTTGTATTTCTTAGCCATCAAAAGTCCTATTAGATGGTTAGACAGGTAAAATATGCTTTAATACTTCAATGAAAGGTGGGCCACAGTGAACTGATCTTTCTTTCAGTGCTGCTAAGATGTTTTGCAGATTATGCCTAAAGCTGAAATCCTGAAATAAATGATGGAAGTCCGCAACACTGTTAATGCTCCCAGTGATTTATTTGCACGACGTTTCGGACCTTCGGACGAAGGTCCGAAACGTCGTGCAAATAAATCACTGGGAGCATTAACAGTGTTGCGGACTTCCATCATTTATTTCAGTTACTCTGTTTTGTCCAGCACCTGTACCACTGATGTGCGCGCATTCTCCACCTTCCTAAAGCTGAAATCCCCCAAGGGGCTGCAGTAGTCCTATGAGTCACGCTGGAGAACCAGTCAAGTCATCAGCAGGCTAATTTAATGAGCACTTCATCACTATGATAGCCTCTTAAATCACTCAGTGAGAGCAGCAGAGGCTGACTTTCCATTAGGCAAACCTAGGCAAAGGCCTAGGGCCCCGGCCAAATCTGTCCTCCATCGGGGCCCCAACCGTCACACCAGTTGCAGTAAAAACACAAAAAAGTAGGCTTTGTCACTTATGCAAAGACATCGACAATATACTGCAGTATATGGCTAAAAACACTTCGGCCCACAGTGAATAGCACCAAACACAACATGTTATGCCCACAGTATATAATGACGTTTTAGGGCCCCATGATGATATTTCGCCTAGGGCCCCAAAATGGCTAGATCTGCCCCTGGTGAGCAGCATGCGTGAGAGTAGATCAGATATGGTATCAAGTAGAATTGCCACTCAGAATGTCAGTGTGTCACATCGTCAGCTAATACAATAAGTGTCACGCGTGCAGCAGTGGATAATGACACAGTCTGGTGGTCACAAAGCTGTCAACATCGTCACGATAACATCTCACCAACACGTGCATCGGCCTTTAGAAACACACTTCTCTTTTTAACCCATTAAGACACGGCCCCTGTTATGAAATGACTTCATGGTACCAATAATGATGTACTGTATATTAACCACAAGCACTGTTTGTATGTGAAGGGGGAAATCCTGATTTGTGTTCATAGTACGGCCCTCGGAGGACTTTTACGGCCCTCGGATGAATTTGAAGTGGCCCTTCGAATGAGAGGTTCCCCACCCCTGCTCTGGCGGCTGGGCTCTAGGCTGCTACACCGGCGACCTGGGTTCGATCCCGGCCTGGGTCATTTGCCAAACCGTCCCCATCCCTCTCTCCACTAGTTTCCTATACAGTCCTGTGTCAAAAGTCATAAAAGGCTTTTAAAAAGAGCTCCCTTAAACTTTGGCTTTTTTTGCCTGATGAAGGTCTAGTACCGAAACGTTGTTTATTACGTAAAGAAAGAACAGCGAAATGGTCAGTGTGCGGGAGTTTCTTTAAACAATAAAAAGAGCTCCCTTGTCGTGATTTAATGTCTGAAAAGGTTTGGACCTGCAAAGTCTTCCTCAGGTGGCCTTGCAATAATGGCAATTGCTTCTTTCTGGGATGTATGCGCACCTCACACACTTTGACCGTACATTGACTGTTGCTAGAATGGCAAGATAGGACCAAGTTGTAAGGCATTACTAAAGGCCCTGTGCACTGTCTACCTGGTGTGTACTGGTGTAGTACTAGTGTACTGGTGTAGTACTAGTGTTTTCAGTGAATATCACAGCAATCCAGTGGTGTAGTCTACGTAGGACGCGGGTATACAGAGTATACCCACTTCTAAATTTCAGGGATTTCAGTATACCGGTACCCACTTAAAATTGATTGATCCATTGTTATCAATAGCACAAATATATACAGTATACTCACTTCAAAAAATGCTCAAATATACAGTATACCCACCGAAAAAAGTAGACTACACCACTGCAGCAATCCACTGATGGAATGGCATGTACAGCATTATGGGACTACGAATATTGAATATGTTTGTGAAGTGAAGAAGATCTTGAGGGTGCTCTTCAGGGTGGGGGAAAACAAAGTCTCATCAACAAGGAGGGAGTCCATTGAGAGTCCAAATGAATATTTTGTTGTTGTTGTTGTTGTTGTCAGAAGTGGGTAGTGCACCAGAGGCAGGTTTCACTCTGAAGAGGTCTGACACAGCTGCTACAGCTAATGGGGAGATGAGGGTATGAGTGTGTGTGTTTGAGTGTTTTTGTGTGTGTGTGTGTGTGTGTGTGTGTGTGTGTGTGTGTGTGTGTGTGTGTATTGTAGGCCTACGTGTGTGTGTGTCTGTGTGCGTGTGTGTGTCTGTGTCTGTCTGTGTGCGCACGCCGACGTGTGTGTGTGTTTTATATATCAATATTCAAATTTGCCTACGTGACTAGTTACACAATCCAAGTGGTAGACATGCTTGGGTGAAAGCATCAGCTTATTGTAATGTAATGTTAAGGTAATGTCACACCAAATGAAATGTGCCAATTTTCTACAGGTATGCAGCCAGAAACGGGCCCTGCGGTACATAAAGATATCAATGCAGCGCTGAAGGGTTCCTGTGGTGGACCCACAGCATTAAAAACGAGACATTTGGGAGCTTTGGAAGTCTACAAATAGATAGGAATGAGACCTCTCTGGTCGACCTAGCAGCTAGCCCACCTCTCGTCAAATAGACAGGTAGCTTGGTCTCCAGCTACAGAGTCATGTTGACAATGACCATATTAGTACATGCAACCATTTAACAAGCCCAAAATTGCGTCTAGATGTCAAGGCTAGGTCACTGGCGTCTAGGCTAGCATTCGTGAAAAATCTTAAAAAAGGTCCTGGGTCCAGTCGATGATCCGGATCACCACCAGAATTTAATCACTTTTTCACACTCAGGGAATCACCTGTTCCTTGGGTCATTTCCAACAACTCCATGAAGTTCCATCCAAATCCGTTCATAAGTTTTTGAGTTATCCTGCTGACAGACAGACAGACAAACAAACAGACAGACAAACCAATGCGACCGAAAACATAACCTCGTTGGCGGAGGTAAATATCAAAAGAAAATGTGGAAGGGCTTGGTCCCTTCTAGCTTCAGCCCTATTTGATACTGAATGCCCTGTTGAGGGAACTAACACAGTGCACTGTTCCTTTAATGTACTGCAGTTTTGCTTAATATTAATGCAGGGTATGCTTTTTTCGTTTGTTGCTCTCCATTTTTCACAGTGCTTCATGAAGAACAAAGGAAAGTAAGGAAAATAGTCTTGACATCAGTTTGAAGCGTGGAGCGGGTTTATAAAGACCAGCAGCAGCAGCAGCAGCAGCTCCACAGCCCTGCTCATCAATAGATGCCCCTGCTGAGGTGTTGAAGACCGAGGCCCACCTGGACGTCTCTGGGAGACGGTTGCAGATCCATTTGTTCCAGGGCTGGACTGGGGAAGAAATAGGGCCCGGGCACTTTTGGCTTAAAGGGCCCCCTCATAATTAGAGAAATAGGGCCCGGGCACTTTTGGCTTAAAGGGCCCCCTCATAATTAGAGAAATAGGGCCCGGGCACTTTTGGCTTAAAGGGCCCCCTCATAATTAGTGGCGCAGAACTGACTCACCGGTGGGCCCTGCAGCCTTTTGGGCCCCTATTTTCAGAAATGTAAAAAATTACATTACATTTCTGAAAATAGGGGCCCACAAGTGTGCAGGGCCCATCGGGAAAATGCACGCTATGCCAGATGGCCAGTACAGCCCTGATCTGTTCCACAGTTTTGGACCGCAGTAGACACAGTTTTTTGTCTGATAAATAAAGCTGTGATGGTCTTCTAATAGCGTTGACCTTTCTGGTGTAAAACTTCTTTTTGTTTGGCATGCCTTTTGTCTTCTCTCTTCCATGTGGTGACATAGCTTACGGCAGGAAATTGGAAACGGGGTTTGCTCTGCGAGAGACTGTTTTATAGCCAGCTGTCTGATGGAGAACTGGGTAATGGCTCCTCTCAGACTGCTTGAATATTGTTCAATTACTAAAATGTAGCTTTGCACTGAGACTTTCATTTTGGTGCGCTCATTTCTTCACCTCTCTAATTTGCCTAAAACTGAGTCATTATAAACCCCTACTTTTATGTTGATAAGTTCAACAGCTGTCGGATCAAACTTAGTCTGATTATTGTGTATGCGTCTTTTGTATTTTATTGAAATATTGATCAAGATGTTTAAAAGGGTTGTACATGGTACAGTGGGGTGGGGTCCAGTGTGGTGCAGTGTGATGTGGTGTCATGTGGTGCGATGTGGGGCGGTGCGATGTGGGGCGGTGTGGTGTGCTGTCGTGTGGTGCGATGTGGTGTCGTGTGGTGCAATGTGGGGCGGTGTGGTGTGCTGTGGTGTGATGCGATGTGGGGCGGTGTGGTGTGCTGTCGTGTGGGGCGGTGTGGTGTGCTGTCATGTGGGGCGGTGTGGTGTGCTGTCGTGTGGGGCGGTGTGGTGTGCTGTCGTGTGGGGCGTTGTGCTGTCGTGTGGGGCGATGTGGGGCGGTGTGGTGTGCTGTCGTGTGGGGCGGTGTGGTGTGCTGTCGTGTGGTGCGATGTGGGGCGGTGTGGTGTGCTGTCGTGTGGGGCGGTGTGCTGTCGTGTGGGGCGATGTGGGGCGGTGTGGTGTGCTGTCGTGTGGTGCGATGTGGGGCGGTGTGGTGTGCTGTCGTGTGGGGCGGTGTGGTGTGCTGTCGTGTGGGGCGGTGTGGTGTGCTGTCGTGTGGGGCGGTGTGGTGTGCTGTCGTGTGGTGCGATGTGGGGCGGTGTGGTGTGCTGTCGTGTGGGGCGGTGTGCTGTGCTGTCGTGTGGTGCGATGTGGGGCGGTGTGGTGTGCTGTCGTGTGGGGCGGTGTGGTGTGCTGTCGTGTGGGGCGATGTGGGGCGGTGTGGTGTGCTGTCGTGTGGGGCGGTGTGGTGTGCTGTGGTGTGGTGTGGTGTCGTGTGGTGCGATGTGGTGCGGTGTGGTGTGCTGTCGTGTGGGGCGGTGTGGTGTGCTGTCGTGTGGTGCGATGTGGGGCGGTGTGGTGTGCTGTCGTGTGGTGCGATGTGGTGCGGTGTGGTGTGCTGTCGTGTGGGGCGGTGTGGTGTGGTGCGATGTGGGGCGGTGTGGTGTGCTGTCGTGTGGTGCGATGTGGGGCGGTGTGGTGTGCTGTCGTGTGGGGCGGTGTGCTGTCGTGTGGGGCGATGTGGGGCGGTGTGGTGTGCTGTCGTGTGGGGCGATGTGGTGTGCTGTCGTGTGGTGCGATGTGGGGCGGTGTGGTGTGCTGTCGTGTGGGGCGGTGTGCTGTCGTGTGGGGCGGTGTGGTGTGCTGTCGTGTGGGGCGGTGTGGTGTGCTGTCGTGTGGGGCGATGTGGGGCGGTGTGGTGTGCTGTCGTGCGGGGCGGTGTGGTGTCGTGTGGTGCGATGTGGGGCGGTGTGGTGTGCTGTCGTGTGGGGCGATGTGGGGCGGTGTGGTGTGCTGTCGTGTGGTGCGATGTGGGGCGGTGTGGTGTGCTGTCGTGTGGGGCGGTGTGCTGTGCTGTCGTGTGGTGCGATGTGGGGCGGTGTGGTGTGCTGTCGTGTGGGGCGGTGTGGTGTGCTGTCGTGTGGGGCGATGTGGGGCGGTGTGGTGTGCTGTCGTGTGGGGCGGTGTGGTGTGCTGTCGTGTGGTGTGCTGTCGTGTGGTGCGGTGTGGTGTGCTGTCGTGTGGGGCGGTGTGGTGTGCTGTCGTGTGGTGCGATGTGGGGTGGTGTGGTGTGCTGTCGTGTGGTGCGATGTGGTGCGGTGTGGTGTGCTGTCGTGTGGGGCGGTGTGGTGTGCTGTCGTGTGGTGCGATGCAGTGCGGTGTGGGGCGGTGTGGTATGCTGTCGTGTGGTGCGATGCAGTGCGGTGTGGGGCGGTGTGGTGTGCTGTCGTGTGGTGCGATGTGGTGTGCTGTCGTGTGGTGCGATGCAGTGCGATGTGGGGCGGTGTGGTGTGCTGTCGTGTGGTGCGATGTGGGGCGGTGTGGTGTGCTGTCGTGCGGTGTGCTGTCGTGTGGGGCGGTGTGGTGTGCTGTAGTGTGGTGTGGTGTGGTGTGCTGTCGTGTGGTGCGATGCAGTGCGATGTGGGGCGGTGTGGTGTGCTGTCGTGTGGGGCGGTGTGGTGTGCTGTCGTGTGGGGCGATGCAGCGCGATGTGGGGCGGTGTGGTGTGCTGTAGTGTGGTGCGATGTGGGGCGGTGTGGTGTGCTGTCGTGTGGTGCGATGTGGGGCGGTGTGGTGTGCTGTCGTGTGGTGCGATGCAGTGCGATGTGGGGCGGTGTGGTGTGCTGTCGTGTGGTGCGATGTGGGGCGGGGTGGGGCGGTGTGGTGTGGGGCGATGCACTTTAGTGTGGGGCGGTGTGGTGTGCTGTTGTGTGGTGCGATGCAGTGCGATGTGGGGCGGTGTGGTGTGTTGAAGTGAAAGACCAACTGGCAAACTCTAACTCCCATTGTCATTGTGATGCACACTGCGGTGTGGTGGTGTGGTGTGGTGGTGTGGTGTGATGGTGTGGTGTGGTGGTGTGGTGGTGTGGTGTGGTGGTGTGGTGTGGTGGTGTGGTGTGGTGTGGTGTGGTGTGGTGGTGTGGTGTATTGAAGTGAAAGACCAACTGGGAAACTCTAACTCCCATTGTCATTGTGATGCACACTGCGGTGTGATGGTGTGGTGTGGTGTGATGGTGTGGTGTGGTGGTGTGGTGTGGTGGTGCCTGGTGTGGTGGTGTGGTGTGGTGGTGTGGTGTGTTGAAGTGAAAGACCAACTGGGAAACTCTAACTCCCATTGTCATTGTGATGCACACTGCGGTGTGGTGGTGTGGTGTGGTGGTGTGGTGTGGTGTGGTGGTGTGGTGTGATGGTGTGGTGTGGTGGTGTGGTGGTGTGGTGTGGTGGTGTGGTGTGTTGAAGTGAAAGCTGAAAGCAAAAGCCCTACTGGGAAACTCCACCTCCCATTGACATTGTGTCACAGCACACACGTGCACACTGCACACAGGGAAGTTGCATTATTCCTCACCCGTGCAAGGGGGCAGCCCCCAATGGGGGCTTATAATTACTCCCCCCACCAACCCGGCGGGTCGGGAGTCGAACCGGCAACCTTTGGGATACAAGTCTGACGCCATAACCATCTTCCCCATGACTGGTGCGGTGTGGTGCGCTACGGTGCGGTATGGTGCAGTGTGGTGCGTTGTGGTGCTGTGCAGTGCGGTGCGGTGTGGGGTAGTGTGGTGTGGTGTGGTGTGGTGCGGTGTGGTGCAGTGTGGTGCGTTGTGGTGCTGTGCAGTGCGGTGCGGTGTGGGGTAGTGTGGTGTGGTGCGGTGCAGTGTGGTGCTGTGCGGGGTGGTGTGGTGTGGTGTGGTGCGGTGTGATGTGGTGTGGTGCGGTGTGGTGCGGTGTGGTGTGGTGCGGTGCGGTGCGGTGCTGTGTGGTGTGGTGCTGTGTGATGTGGTGTGGTGCTGTGTGGTGTGGTGTGGTGCGGTGTGGTGTGGTGTGGTGCGGTGCGGTGCGGTGTGGTGCGGTGCGGTGCGGTGTGGTGCGGTGCGGTGTGGTGCGGTGTGGTGCGGTGCGGTGCGGGGTGGTGTGGTGTGGTGCGGTGCGGTGCGGGGTGGTACCAGGGGTCAGTAAGGGGTGAGTCCAGCTGTCATCAGTGACATTTGAAAGGCCTGAGCACCACACGGCGGGAAACATTACAGGGAACGCAAATCAGACACTTCGCTGCACAGAGACACACACACACACACACACACACACACACACACACACTCACATCAGTATGCCCCCCTTTGGGTCTGAATTGTCAATTGTTTGGAAGGGCAGCAATTAGGCCATGTTTTCCTGTGTCTAAATAGGATGCGCTCAGTCAGTGATGAGACACCCAGAGTCATCTCATCTAGAAGGGGAAGACTGGACATCTCCTCCCCCACACCAGGGAGACAGCTTCCCGTCTACCCAGCTTCCTTAATCATAATAATAATAATCATAATAATAATAATAATAATAATAATAATAATTACATTTGTATTTAGCAGACGCCTTTGTTCAAAGCGACTTACAAGGAGCTTTGAACAAAGGCGTCTGCTAAATACAAATGTAATGTAATAATAATAATAAATCAGTTGTTTATTGTATTTAATTTTATTTTACTTATTTCATGTATGTATGTGTGTATATGTCTCAGTTTGTGCCTTGGGATTGGAGTTATTGTGTGTCTGTTAAAATGATAAAACTTTAATAAAGAAATGTTTTTTAAAAAAACATCAGTTTTCTAAACACTCAAAGCACCTTTACAGACCATATAAAAAACATGACCAGACACTCACAGACATACAGTACAGAGACTAAAACACAAACATATAACGACAATGGAAGGTTTTTTTTAGTCCATTTGTATCTCATTCTGAGCTCTGCCAAAGATATTTGGTAATGAAACGACAGCCAAATGGGCAATTTCTTTTGCAGCCCAAACTGTGTTGTACGAGCAGGAGCTCCCGCCTTTACTCTGCGTTGAAAAATGATATGAACGACACAACCCGGATGTTTTGAAGCAAGCCATCCACCTACACGTGATGAGTTGTAGCGTATCAGAATAAATAAATTGTCGCTAAGCTAGTGAAAGTCAATGCATCCGTGTAGCATGCTACATGCTACAGTGATCCATTGACTTTCACTAGCTTAGCTACATACTCCCTCTTTTAACTTGTCTTAAAGCAAGACAACGCTTAACATGAAAAATAAGACACTTAACCACCTTTATAAACCTCAGCCAACAATTTTAACTGTATTAAGCCCCAAAATAGTGGCATACCCCTTTAAGCAAGTTGATAATTAGGCCTATTGCTATTGTGCCCATTGCCCAATTAACATATATTTTTCAGAAAGGCTCAAAAGTATTTTTAAACATATTTATTTTAGTTAATTCATTTGGTTTATGTGTTAAATACGTTATGCAACTCAATAGCTCGTATTTCACCATATTTTCCAGCTTTTTTTTTTGAGAACGCGTGGGACGTGACGTAAGGGGCGTCGCCCCCAAACGCCCCCTCGTGGCGCCGGCCGTGCTTGGTATACAGAAGGGTCTCTGCATCTCCTCTCCTCCGCAACCCCTGGGGAGTGTGTGTGTGTGTGTGTGAGAGTGTATGTGTGTGTGTGTGTGTGTGTGTATATGTGTGTCTGTGTGTGTGTGTGCATCTCCTCTCCTCTCCAACCTGGGGTAGGGAACAGTGTGTGTGTGTGTGTTTGTGTGTGTGTGTGTGTGTGTGTGTGTGTGTGTGTGTGTGTGTGTGTGTGTGTGTGTGTGTGTGTGTGTGTGTGTGTGTGTGTGTGTGTGTATCAGAGGCATTTGCTCTGTAAGCCCCCCCCCCTGGGTTCGAGAGGAGAGGAGATGTACACACACGCACACACACACACACGCGCGCACACACGCGCAGAGGAGAGGAGACACAAATACCTCTGATCAAGACAAGACGGTCGGGGAAATCATATTGCAGGCTAATCGCTTGTTTGCAAACCAGGCTATTTTTTCAGGGCTACACACACACACACACACACACACAGACACACAGACACACAAACTGCGGTGTCTGACTGTGTGCCTAATTCTGCATGTTTCCATGGTAGCGGTACCAAATGAAAAACAACTGATGATATTAGATCTTGCAGATATTGCCCACTGAGTTTACCGGGGTGCAATATGCACACAACTGCAATATACACACAACTGCAATATACAATGAATGAATTAGTGTGTGTGTGTGTGTGTGTGTGTGTGTGTGTGTGTGTGTGTGTGTGTGTGTGTGTGTGTGTGTGTGTGTGTGTGTGTGTGTGTGTGTGTGTGTGTGTGTGTGTGTGTGTGTGTGTGTGTACATATCATGCCTTTGAAATGTATGACTTGTTGGCAGGTGTGACAGGAGTGGGATGAATGTGTGTGTGTGTGTGTGTGTGTGTGTGTGTGTGTGTGTGTGTGTGTGTGTGTGTGTGTGTGTGTGTGTGTGTGTGTGTGTGTGTGTGTGTGTGTGTGTGTGTGTGTGTGTGTGTGTGTGTGTGTGTGTCCCTGATTGGCCAATCATGATGCAAGGTAGCCCTCAATGAAACACACAAAAACACAATACCCATGAAATCACCACATCCCTTCCTCTCTACATTTCCTTTATTTTGCTCTTCTCTCTCTCTCTCTCTCTCTCTCTCTCTCTCTCTCTCTCTCTCTCTCTCTCTCTTTACACCCCCTGCTCCCTACTCTGCTCTTCATGAGAGAGAGAGGTAGAGGTAGAGAGAGAGAGGTAGAGAGAGAGCGGTATGCTAATGTTGTGGTGCTCTCTAAGCCCCTGCTCCTTTCATGTCTGCAGCCGGCCTGCTGCTTATTAGAATGGCAGGCCAACAGCAGGGCCACAGCAAGCCTGGCCTGGCCACGGGGCAAACAGGGCATCGGCCCAGTGGACTGGTGAATACTTAGAAACTGGAATGTCTGGCCCTACCGTGGCTGATATGGTAGGGCACACGTTTACCACTCGGCCGACCCGGGTTCGATTCCCGGTCCGG
>NC_085872.1:46306487-46328987 GCF_034702125.1 Engraulis encrasicolus
TCAACCGTAGTAACTTCACTACGCCTGCACCCCCCCCCACCCCCACCCCCACATACAAGTGCAAGCCGCGTGTGGAGGGAAGGCAGGTACACTGTAACAAATAGCTGTTTATTTACGGCAATTCTGCAACAGCATTCTACTGTTTTTCGAAAAAACAGACAACTACTGTGAAAATATTACTTTGAGTCACATATTGAGCATAAACAGTAAGTACTGCACAATAGCAGTATTCGCCGTTGTGGAAAAAACTAGAGATGCACCGGATCCTGATTTTTAGGATCCTGCCGGATACCAGATCCACTGGATAAGATCCTGCCGGATCCGGAACCAGATACCGGATCCTACAAAAGGGTTGAAACATATAGTCTACTCGCACACGTGGGCCCTTTTTATTACGTTGGCGCAAACTATTTTTTAGACTCATTGGCTTATTGCCACACTGCCTGCAATAGCCGCTTCCAAAGGGATTTCACTCCATGCAGTGATTGGGGTTGTGAAAGACTGAAAAGCCTAGGCTAGACATGCACCAGACCCTGATTTTTAGGTAACATGCCGGATACCGGATCCACTGCTTAAGATCCTGCCGGACCCGGACCCTGTGAAAAACTCTATTATCCTGACGGATCCGGAACCGGAACCGGATCCGGTGCATCTCTAGAAAATAACAAGTTATTTTAGGCAGCACCATTGAAACCCATTCATCCTCCACTTGTCCGTGATCACCATCAAACTTCAATACCACCTGAAGAACTGAAGTCATTCTGACTGGTTAAAGATTATCTGATACTATCAAGCATGATGAAACAATTTCTAAGGAAACTACAATACTTAAAAAGTGCTTGATGCAGCAAAGTGTGAGTAGCACATGCATTTTGATAGTGATGAAAGTGTGAATGGCTGAAACATTTTAAGAACTTGTAACACTCTTGCAACAAGCAGCCTCATCTAAACCAATCTGCTAATCAGTGCCTGGCCTCACCTGAGTAGGGCTGTTATGCCATTATTCAATTACGGGCGTCACCTGCCAAGGGCCTGATGACTCTGGTCACATGGTACTCTTGCACCTGTATATAAATCTGGACTATCAACACTTCAGTTGCTTGCCTGCCTGCTGGCTGGCCTGCATGGCACAGCATAGCACTTGTTTGCCTACAAGCTTGCCTACAAGCTTGCTTACATGCTTGCACACTTTCCTCTTTGTGAAAGCTTGCTGTATGTGGCATCATTTGTGGCATTGTTGCATATAATGTGCCTGCTGCAAATTAGGCATTGCTTTGAGAGCTAGCTTGTAGTGCTGCTTGTTTGCTGTGCTACTTGGTGCAAAATATTTTTTTAAAGACTGACCAATGCTATATTCATCATTGGCTCATCAAGAGATACAGTGAAAAGCCCACCTTGCACACTATCATTGTAACATAGCACTGCGTACTCTGAAATTTTATTCATGCCCACACTTTCAAAGGACCACCGCAAACCATTTTCTCAATACAGCATTGCGCCATAGTATCATGCTCAAGGCACTCCAGTCATGGTGAACGATGGGAGAGTGGGGTGGTAACATGGCCAGGGTACCACAGTTATGGAGAATGATGGGTGGGGTGGGAAGTTGCCATGGCCATATTCATGAATACAACTATGAGCCAGTATTTGCCTGTCATCACACAGTACAATTCAACTTTTTAACTGAAATGTACTGTTATTTTTCTGTAGAGTACTGTTATTTAACAGTTCAATTGCTGCTGAAAAAATGTTATATACTGTGATACATTAAACAGCAATGAGCTGTATTTGATTTTTGGTGTGAAATAACAGTAGAATTACAGGTAAATATAATTGCCAGTAACTGCCGTTATTTTGCAGGGAAATTTTCTTAGAGTGTAGGATAAGTTTAGCCTGACTATCATCGACGTTCAAATCTCTTCGAGACTTGCTCTGACCAAGAGCATAACAATTATCATTTCCCAAACGGCATGGTTGACCCATCTCCCTTGGTTTGCTTATGGTTGTTTGCTTCCCGATAAAAGTGAAAGGAATATTCCCTCTGTGATGACAGATGCTCCTCACACAGCTGGACGCACACTGTATCCTGACAGACACCACATGTGCTGATTTTGGGGGAAATTATCACAATTAAGTCAAAATGAATTAAATAAAATATACTCCCTATTTCCCAAATTCTAAAAAGAATATATCATAACTTTGAACAAATGCCATACTTGATGGGATATATACAAATAATACAACATGATTGTTTTGTTCATTGGAAAATTACATGTTATCAGTTAAATGCTAGTTACATGCTAACACCAAACCCAACTTGTGTCAGTGTAACTAAGAAGAACATTATACAGTATGTTGGCACATAATCAACTATCATATAGTATACAAAACATGCATGTTTACAAAGCTTTTCATGTCGCTATTTGGCACCTATTTAAGCACAGGGAGCATGGTTCCCAAAGCCCAATGGAAGTCATTAAGTCTGCCTTTGGAGGAGGAGGAGGTGTTGGAAGGAAGTCCCTTTCTTTGGTACGCCAATACATGTCTGTTACCTTCCTTTGGTACGCCAATACATGTCTGTTACCTTCCTCAAATACGGTGATAACATGTCTGTTACCTTGCTTTGATAAGGTGAGATATGTCTGTTGCCTTGCTTTGATGAGGTGAGACATGTCTGTTGCCTTGCTTTGAGAAGGTGAGACATGTCTCTTTGATAAGGTGAGACATGTCTGTTACCTTGCTTTGATAAGGTGAGACATGTCTGTTGCCTTGCTTTGATGAGGTGAGACATGTCTGTTTGATACGGTGAGACATGTCTCTTTGATGAGGTGAGACATGTCTGTTTGATACGGTGAGACATGTCTGTTACCTTGCTTTGATAAGGTGAGACATGTCTGTTACATTGCTTTGATAAGGTGAGACATGTCTCTTTGATAAGGTGAGACATGTCTGTTACCTTGCAAGTCAAGTCAAGTCAAGTCAAGTTTATTGTCAATTTCTTTACATGCACTGGTCATACAAAGAATTTGAAATTGCGTTTCTTGCTCTCCCATGCAGACATAGACTAATCTAGGTAAGGACATAGACAGTATAGACATAGACAGTACTCATACATGGACATAAGACAGTAGACATTGCTCATACAGACATTTAAAGTGCAAGACTGGACAACAGAAGACTTGTAGAGAACATACATTAGAGGAGGTATTTTGTTGTGCTTTTTCTAAAAGTCCTTTATAGCGTTCTGACATAGTAATAGTAGCATTTGAAGAAAATAAATAATTAAAAAAAGGTTTATTAAATACACCAGCAGCAGTATGTGTGTGTGTGTGTGTGTGTTTGTATGTGTTTTGTGTGCGTGTGCGTGTGTGTGTGTGTGTGTGTGTGTGTTTAGTGCAGGTAGAAAGTGCGGTGTGCGTCTGTGTGTGTGTTTGTGTACCTGTGTATGTGTGTGTGTGTGTGTGTGTGTGTGTGTGTGTGTGTGTGTGAGTATGAGTTGTGTGTCAGTGTGTGTATGTTTGGGTTTAGTGCAGAAAGTGCGGTGTGCTTGTGTGTATGTGTGTGTGTGTGTGTGTGTGTGTGTGTGTGTGTGTGTGTGTGTGTGTGTGTGTGTGTATGTATGTGTGTGTGTCAGTCACAGATGTAGTAGTGCAGGTGGAATGTTCAGTCGCAGATATGGTGGTGGGGATGAGGGGGGGAGCGTTGTCAGTGGCCTGGCTGGCTAGAGGCTGACAGTGAAGGGAGAGTGGGTTGAGTGTTCAGTATCTTGATTGCTTGATGCATCGTGCTGCTTGCAAGCCTGGTGGTACGGGAACGGAGGCGCCTGTACCTCTTTCCAGAGGGCAGGAGGCTGAACAGTTTGTGTGCAGGGTGGCTTGTGTCTTTGATGATCATCAGTGCTTTCCGGGTGAGGCGTGCGGTGTAAATGTCCTGCAGGGAGGGGAGTGGTACTCCAATGATCTTCTTCGCTGTGTTCACAACACGCTGGAGTGTCTTCCTGTTTTTCTCCGTGCAGCTTCCTCCCCACACTGTGATGCAGCTGGACACAACGCTCTCTATGATTCCTCTGTAGAATGTTGTCATGATGGAGGGTGTAGCACTTGCCTTCTTTAGTTTGCGCAAGAAGTAGAGACGCTGATGGGCCTTCTTCGCCAGTGATGTAGTGTTGGTGGTCCAAGAGAGGTCGTCGCTGATGTGCACTCCAAGGAACTTGGTGCTGCTCACTCTCTCCACAGCATCACCGTCGATGGTCAGTGGTGGCAGTTGTTTTTGGACCCTCTGAAAGTTGACGACAATCTCCTTGGTCTTGTTGACATTCAGCAGGAGGTTGTTGTCTTTGCACCATCTGGCCAGCAGGTCTACTTCTTCTCTGTAGTGGGTCTCATCGCCCTTAGTGATGAGGCCCACCAGTGTTGTATCATCCGCAAACTTCACTAGATGGTTAGTGCTGTGGGTCGTTGTGCAGTCATGTGTCATCAGCGTGAACAGCAGGGGGCTGAGAATATTGCTTTGATAAGGTGAGACATGTCTGTTGCCTTGCTTTGATAAGGTGAGACATGTCTCTTTGATAAGGTGAGACATGTCTGTTGCCTTGCTTTGATAAGGTGAGACATGTCTGTCATAGTAAGGTCGCCAAATTCCGCCCACTTCACTGATCACTTCACTGAAAACGTGATAATATCACTCTTTCAAATACTATTTAATTATGCTATTGTATATTTTTGGATAGCTGCAACTGTGTAGATGAGGTAATGAGCTAGCCTAGAAATCTAGACGCCCCTAGTGGCCGCAAAATGAATTTGCTCCCGGGGGCAGTCTAGCCACCCTGAATCTACAACCGATCCAAGCTGGATCGGGGTTCGCGGCCAATCAAATCGTGAGGGGCGGGATCGGGGGCCGGGCTACCTAGTGACGACAGAGTGTGCGACGTTTCGTGTGTAGTCCCAGAGAGAAGTAAACAATGGCTGCCCCTAGCGAATTCACGGCGTCTTTCGATTCAGCTTTGGCAACGACACTCGAAGATTTGGATATTCATTTCACCTTGCGAGACCAGCAGATAACGGCATTAAAGTTTTTTCTGCAGAAAAGGGACGTTTTTGGAGTATTGCCCACCGGATATGGTAAAAGCCTGATTTACCAACTTGCTCCGCTGGTGGGGCGACGCATGGGTCTGCTGCACAAACCACTGGTGGTTATCGTGTCACCCCTTTTAGCACTTATGGACGACCAGGTACAAGAGGCCGAAAAACTGGGTCTTACAGCTGCGCAACTTGGCAAAAGCGACCCGGAGGAGATCCGAAGCGGGCGGTACCAGTTGGTGTTCGGGAGTCCGGAGTCCTGGCTTAACAAGGAATGGCGATGCTTGCTAGCCAGCAAAGTCTACCAAGACAACCTGTTGGGCCTTGTCGTGGATGAAGTTCATCTCACATACAAATGGTAAATATACTTAATGGTACGAATAATATGAACAATGTAAGGGGCAATCGAAGCTACCACAACTAGCTACTCTGATGTTACATGCAACTCTGTGATGTTTCACGATAGTCTAGCCCACTGACTTATATACTCTAACCATCTAAGTTACGGTAGCAGCAAACCATTCGAAATCAAAGCTAACGTCATCGTCCACACAAACAGCTAATTGTTTTGGAATCCTGCATAATGTAATGTGTGAGCTTTTGCGATCGATTTTTGGAACACTAGAGCTCTATGCACATTCCGAAACGATTAGCTGCTCTTGTGGACGAGGACGCTATCATTCCGGTCTGCTCTTAACATTTAACAGTGGACTGAGAGATTGGGGTGTACATTTTACTTGTAGTCTGCCTGAGTTGATGACGCGCGGGCGGTTGTTTTAAGTGTGCCATAGCTGATGTCACATTGGTTGTGTTTTTATTTTATTTGTTCCAGGGGAAAGGCTGCTAGAGGAGAGAAGGCCTTCAGAGAGAGTTTTGCCAGACTGGCCGAGCTACGGTCCATTGTAAAACCAGGTGAGTAGGCTATGAAATGTTGTGACCCATGACCATTATGATCTCAGTCTGAAGAAAAGTTATTTTACACTGTTCTCACTGCTGTTGATCACAACCCGGCAAACGGAGGTTTCAAAAGTAAAAGTACATTTGTGGTTTAACAAAGACCAGTACACGATATTAGGGCCTGCACATCTGTTACTCCTTTGAAACTAACGAGATAGACTGTACTGATACTGAAACACACTAAAAACCCTGTAAGGACCCACCACTGATCCAACCAGGGTAGTCAGCTGATTGTAAGACAATTACACAGGTCTACTTTTTACTCAGATAAGTTAAGTTACCTATGCTGGAAGGAAACTTACCTTTTTTTTTTTAAACTTTTGACACCTCTGCTGGCAAGTCAGACCCTCCACAACCCCTTGTGACTTCACCTCACATATTTGGTTGGAATTTTTTAATGGCTTACTTTAATGAAAATGTATTGTACTGTAGATGCTAATGCATTTACCTTTATTCTCCAGGTACACCTATTCTGGCCTTGACAGCAACGGCAGACCTGGACTCGCAAGCTGTTGTCAAAAGGCAGTTACATTTGGAGAATGCCACTGAAGTAATCATAAGCCCAAACAGAAAAAACATAAGGCTTGGACTGTCTACAGTGTCTTCAGATAGCATGGAGTGTCTGAACTGGATTGTGAGGGCGGTTAAAGAGAAGGGTCCAACAATGGCACCAATAATCATCTACTGCCGTACATTGCCTATGTGCGGGAAGGTGTTCTGTCACCTACAGTATGAACTTGGTGAGGACAGCTGGGTGGATCGGGATCCAGAACACACGGCAGAAAACCGACTCATTGGCATGTTTCACAGCCAAACACTTCCCCATCACAAGATCACAGTACTGGAATCATTACGTGGCAATGGTTCATGCAGAGTGGTTGTAGCCTCCACAGCTCTGGGAATGGGACTGAACTTTCCTAACATATCACATGTCGTGATGTATGGCTCACCTGAGGATGTGGAGGCCATTGTACAAGAGGTTGGCAGGGCCGGGCGAGATGGGTCTCCAGCACATGCCATAATTTACAAATTGAAGCAGGAAGCAAGAGTGAATGAGGGCGTTAAGACACTGGTGAAGAAGGGCATCACTAGTTGCCTTAGGAAGGCCTTATTCTCACACTTCGAACAAAACACTGAGTGTGTTCTGCCGGGCCATTTGTGCTGCTCATACTGCCACTCTGTTTGCTCTTGCAGCTCTCCCAGTTGTGACGTGGCAATACCCGATTACGAACTGCCTGAACAGTACACTCATGCCGTTGTCAAAAGCAGAGAAGTTACAGAGGATCAAAGACAGACAATTAGAGATACTCTGTACAGGTACAAGCTCAGCTTAGTCCAGAACATGCCTCTGTACACGAACAGCAGCGACTGCACTGGTTTTAGTAACGAGCTGATAGACTGTGTTCTTGAGCGCTGCACAGATATATTTGATCTCCCATTCATAATGGACAACCTACCGGTGTTCAGTAAAAGGCACGGACAGGAAATTCTCAGCATTATTTTTAATGTCTTCGGGGATTTTGAATACACTGAAGTTGATCTGCCTGTGGAGGAAACTATGGTGCCAGACCAAGACTACACAGGTTACTTTGACTCTGACTCTGATGCAAACGCCTTGTCCCAATGGAGCAGTCTAGAATCCGGGGTGTCACAGTTGAGTACAGACTGAAACATTTGTTAGTCATTTCATATGACCACTGTACATAACTCTTACATCTTTGAAAGTACTGCCTGAATACTTATGTCAGATGACTGCCTGTAAATAAAATTGAAGAACGATCTCAATTCTTGTTTAAGTGTTTATTTACATTTACATTTACAGAAAAAGGGTGAATTAGTTGTGTACTTAATAATGTGCATATTATTTACAATGGGACATAAAAAGCAACATACCCAGGATTTAAAAATGGAAATCAGTAGTCAAATAGTATTAAGAAAAGAAATGCAAGATATTCTTGATTGTGAAATGGTAACCGGTAGTCAAATACTGTAGATACAAAGTAAAAACAAAAAAAACATTTCTGACAAGTGACAATGTTACATACAATGTGCTTTAAAGTGACTGGGTTGGAACTGGCTGGTTCAATTGAGTTTAAACATGTTTTACAAGTCGAGATACTCGCAGCAAACACCGAAAAATTGTGCTAAATAAGTGTAATTAAATACGCCTGTTAGAAGAGGCCTATAACAGTCTAGACAATATTTTGACAAACTGAATGCATGGTAAAGTGCAGAAAGGTAAGGGTGCAATTATGAGTCATCAAGTGTTAATGCTTAAATACCTAAGTACTGCATAGATCTGAAGATACCTATAGGGACTTCACAAGACAAGAAACTACCAATGAGTGAGATTTATTTTTTCAGTTTTCTCCACTCTTTCAGTTTGAGCATCATCCACTCCCACATTTCCTTTTTTTTCATTTTGTGCAACAGATTGCTGTCAAACTTCGGGAAAGCCCGAAATTCCCTTCCAGGTATCTTTGACAACAGTTGACCCTCCCTGAAAACATTAATCAGAGTCAATATATCCTGTGTCTGCTGCTCAGCACGATGGATGCCACTTGGCTTTTTCACACACCCAGTTCACTATCAACTTTGTCCATTATCTCTTTCAAAACGCCTATGGCCTTGCTGACTCGGCTAGCAGACGCTTCAGACAGGTTTGGACCCTGACCCTTCAAGAAAGACTTCAGGAAGTTGTTGAGGTGTTCTAAATGAAGGTCTAAGGGGATGTTGCCTCCATTCCCTCCCCTAGTGCTCCAAAACCTGTTCCAGGTCACGCTGTGCGACATCCGAGGCGTCAGGCACGCATTCACCTGAAGTGTCAGGAGTAACGTACTGTATGCATAGTGGCTGTGCGCATGGGCTTTGTAGAAGAGCAGAGCTACTTTGTACAGCCTCATCAGTCGTTCTCCGTCACCCTCTTTCACAGCATCCAGCATGTCCCAAAGGAGAAAGCTGAAGCTGAGACGCGCCAAGGTATGTTCCTGCTTGTGGTCTTTGTTGAGTGATGTACCAGGCAATGTTTCGGGGGACACGTGTAAGTTGTGCTTTTTAAGCTCGTGATTGTCTCTGGATTTGGGATAGGTGTATACCTGCTGACAGCCTGGCGCTCGACAAGGGTACTGCGTTGCCTGAGTCGATGTCACATCTGCTTCGCCGAGACCAGTCATGGCCTCAACCGCATCCCCAAGCAGGATGTACTTATCGACCACCTCAGCAGATTTGGCATGCAACCATGTTCGCCTCGTGTCTGTTGATCCTGATGCAATGTCCTCAGGAACAAACGATTCCGGGATTTCTAAGTCACATGGAAGAAAAAACACAAACAAAAGCAAAGGTTTACATTATTCCCTCTACCTAAACAGTTCAGTTTTAAAGCACTGCTGTCCCATTTCAAAACACCCTATTTATGTACCTTCGATATCCTTCAGGCCAAAGTGCTCCATGGCAGCCGTCAGAAGCAGCGCAGTAGTGTCTGTGATGACAAAATGTTTGTATGCGTTGTAGGCAGCCTTGGGACCCTGTTTCGCATTGCTGCACCTGTGATACAAAGAAATGTTACCGTCACTCTTGGTGTTCGAACCAGCCACCACTATACACCAACAGAGAATACTTAAACCTCTGAGTCAAGAGACCAGGCAATCGACCCAGCGGTCAGAAGCGGTCTTTGAATAGGTGTGTGAGGATTTAATCACAAGCACACTCTCATACACTCACATACAAATGTAAAATTGTGTTAGTAATCTCTCACACCACCTTTCATATTTCAAACAACACAAATATCACATTCTGAGAAAGTCTGTGAAAATACGAACCACATTCCAGGGATGGGCTTTCATCATGACCCACCCCAGCTTAACGAATAAGAACAACTTCTCAGGAGTGGGCTTTCCATCATGACCCACTCCATTCCATTCCATTAGAAAACTGCAGAAAACACTGTCAGCAAATAATAACATTAATAACAATAACAATAATAAAATTAGCCAGCAACATCAAATTTATTTCTGTTGATTTCAAATGAATTTCAGAATCTAAAAAATAAATAAATAGTAATTCATGTAGTGTCATATATTCATTCATCGTGTCACTACATTACATTTACATTACATTTGGCTGACACTTTTTAAACAAAGCAGCTTTACCTCAACTTTGTCATGTTGGCGCACAGAGTCCCATGGTCCTTTGCAGATTTCTCACTGAAGAACACTTTGTAGTGGATCTGAGTTCACAAAAGGAAAAAAAGACAAAAAAAAACTAGTAAAACCAGGGACAGAGTAAAGATTGGTTAAATAAACTTACTCCCACAAAGGGCGTCCAGATTCCAAGGCAAACATTTTGCAACTGTATTACAAATTTAAGGGAATACTGTGTTTTTAATAGCAGTACAACACACTTCAACTATGACCTACTGTCTTAAATTAAATAATGAATGAACTGAATATAACAGTTTCAGCAAACACATGTCACAATGTGATACATTACTCACTTGAAATAGCATCCTAATCGCATGCCAGTCCTCAAACATGAATTCCATGCCATCCAATCGCTCCTCCGTATTCAGACCATTGGCATAGGCCCACTGCAGGTTTCTGCTATTTGCTTCGGAAAGCCTGTCGCCTCCAACCAAAATGGTTGAAATCCCATCAGGCCGTTTTGGTACATACCTACAATTGAGACAGAAGAACTTGTTTTTATGTCCACTACTCACAGTTATTAGATTAGACAGACTTGTGTGACTCTCCTTCATTCTTACGTATTCTGAAAGTGATGAAGTACTTCTGCCAAATCAGCCGATTTGTTTTCATCTTTGAAAAGCAGTCCTAATGGGTACTGTAGAGGTAAACAGAGACACAATTACTTTCACTACACTGACATTGTATGGTGTAGGTGTTTATGTAGTTGTTTATGTATTGTTTTAAGTTCTTACATCAGTGGAATGCTGCGCCATTTCTGCTGAATACTGATGCGGTATGTGTCGCACAACCACATTGGAGAATGGCTTGAATACAGACAGATAGCTAGACAGGATTCGGCTGGTGAAAACAATGAACTCTCTTCGCATCTGCATTTGTTCATTCTGGCTAGGGAGTGACAAATTCAGGTCATAGTCCAGAAGATTTCCAATTGGTTTGTCATTAGCCAGGTGATAAATGGGGACACGGTCCTGGACAGCGATGTGGTGTATCCAATGAATTGACTTGTTACTGTGTAGGGTGGACTGGTGGTGTGTGTGCATGAAAAAATCTAAATTATCAAAGATGATGGAATAAGTGTGTGGTGTAGTCGAGCACTTCTCCACCAACGACTGAGATGTGATCCTCACATCATGTCCAGAACCCTGGTCCACGGCACTTCCTTCAGTCAACTCTGATGAGGTCCTCAACTCTTTATCTGATGTTGCCTGCTCCGTGACGTTTTCAGCCAGCTCAGATGTGATCCCTTCCCCTGATGTGGCCTGGTCTGTGGCACAGCTTTCAGCCAATTCTCCTTTAATACATTAAAGACATGTACACATAAGACAACATAACCCCATACATGTCATGTACATGGCGCTGTGTGTGTGTGTGTGTGTGTGTGTGTGTGTGTGTGTGTGTGTGTGTGTGTGTGTGTGTGTGTGTGTGTGTGTGTGTGTGTGTGTGTATTTTACTTCTCACCTGATATTCGAAGGTCTTCCATACTTCGGAACACATCACCGGGTATCATCTCAGACTCCGTCCAGGCATCTATGGAGGTTTCGTCCTGCTCTTCACTGACAGGCTGACACCCAGCTTCCATTGCCAGGAATTCTTCGTTTTGCCTCTTCAATGACCAAAGACCAGATCCACAATTGTTTGCCAATTCCTTCTGCTTTCCTATAGCATTTTTGTATGTTGTTGAAATGGCAAATTTGCTGAGCCTTTCAAACACTGCTTTCTTTGCACCCCCATATTGCAGAATGCAGTTGATGTAGTAAGCGAACCCAGACAGGCGATTTTCTCTACCTCTTAATGCAATTGCAGCAGCAGCACAGGTGACAAAACGTGAGTGTTTTGTGATGGTTGTGAAGATGGACAAGAGGAGTGGTGAGAGGCGCTGCAGGTCTGACTCCAGGCTGCTAAATGAGAAAGAACTCAAATCTTCTGGTGAAGACCTCCACAACATGCATTTCTTGCTGGGGTCGCAGAGTGCTCTGGATTCACTTTCAATGACTGTAAGGATGCTGGCCTTCACTTCCTGTGAAAGCTCCTCATGCTTCATGATTAGTTTGGCCGCTGCTTTCCATTTTTTGTTCATGATATGTTTCACCAACAAAGCATTCTCAGATTTGTGCACCTCTTGATCAGAAATGACCTGAAAGAAGTAAAAGAAGTCAGAAATATCAATATGTATTATGTTAATAATCAAACAATGATAAACCAATGATAATCTACTTTAATAGTCTTCAATGTAGGACGACAACATTGAAATTGTTCAAGAGGCATAGGACAACCATTGATGTATAAGGGGGCAACATACAGCATCAGACCCTAGGTTATGTAAACTTTGATCAGGGTCATGTTGGTAGTTTGTGTTGTGATGGAGATAACACAGGGGAGTGCTGATAAATGTCATCAGACAGTCAATAGTGAAAGGGTGCAATGAGTGAAAGGGTTTTTTTTTTGTAATAATTTACATTCTATGATACTTATCAACACAGCAAAGCATAGGGCATAATTCTGTCAGGGTATGTAATCATATGAACACCACTGTGAAAAAAATGGAAAAAGAACTGTGAATGATTACACAAAACCTTTTTCCCTCATTGCAATTGACTGGCTGATAGGGACCAGGTCAGGAAAGTTGGGGGCTGCTGTTCAGAATCGTGTCTCCTGGTCCAGATGAGCCATTTCAGCCCCTTCTGTGTTCATGTCGCCCATCCCCCCCGGTTGTTGGTGAACCCCACCTCCCCCCCTCTACTGCCCTCCCTGCTACTGACCTACAGACTCTACCACTGACTTACAGACTTGGTAATTTTCCGTCAACCCACAAGTGTGTGGTTGGGCAGTGATAGGCCCAGCAACCCAGACCCCCGTCTCCAGAGGCTCAGCACCCTGCTGTGATCTGTGCAGCAGCATCTCACCCTCAACCGGGGGTAGGGGCTGACTACCAAGAAGCAGTGTTGTATAACGTACTGAAATCTCATATTCATGTAAAACTATGGGTACCCCTCCAAAAAATGACTTTGGTAAAAGTAAAAGTCACTGACTGAAATGTTACTTAAGTAAAAGTCTTAAAGTATCTGAAACTTACGTATGTATGCGAGGTACTGTCAAAAATAATGTAATTAAGTAATGTAATGAAAAGTACAATGCAGTTTGAAAGACTTTTTTCTATTTGGGTAAAATTTCAAAAATTCAAAAACATTTAAAAATGTACACACAACCAATTTCAGTCTAAATTTAGGAAAGGTTTCGACAGAAAATAAACTCAACTTCCTATGCGTGCTGACCTAAGCCCAGAGCCCATGCATCATGTCCTGACTTTGTTGCAGTATGGTCAAAACTCTTTTTTTCAATATATACACACACTTGGGAAAAGTGTTAAGTATTCAAAAACATACTTAAGTACAGTAGTGAAGTATTTTTCCTACTATACAACTCCTACTATACAATGTGACATGAACACAGGAGGAGCTGAAATGTCAGGCTAATCTGGTCCAGGAGGCAGAATTCTGAACATCCACTGTATCATTACTTTTCACAATGCTAAATGCCATGAAGACCAAGCAACAGTTCCAAAGTTATCTAATAGGCATGGCAAATAGGCATGAGAGACACGCTGATGACTAGCTGTAGGTTGTAGCTTTAGGGCGTATTTACATCAGAGACCGTTTAGGTGGGAGGTAGATGGACACTCCAACTGAGATCGCTCCCCGGACGTGTAGTCCCAGGTGTTTCTATCACTCCCAGACGTGTAGTCCCACCCGATTATATTTCACGTATTATCATACACTGCCACATAGGCCTACAAGCAATTTAGGACCTAAACCGTCTCTGTTTACACTCCTATGCTATCATTAAGTTTCAGATCAAGCGATGCAGATTTCAGCACGATATAATGGTCATTTTGGAGGCTACAGACTAGAGTAAGGAGAACGGTCGTCTAATGACAATGTTGTCCCTGGAATATCCTAACTGATGGGCAACATCTATAGGTCTAATGAAAAGCAAATTGAATATCTCCACCGTTACTGCACGATAAACAAATGTCAAAATGCAAACATACCTGGGCGATGTTGACACGAACGGCAGCCCCTTTTCCCGGACTTGCTGGTTTATCACAGAACTTTTTCAATGCCCTTGGTGTTTTGGATGGAGTCGGCTCGCGGTCACGTTTCTGTGTAGAACCAGAGGTATCTGAAGTCGTGGTGGATGCTCCCTCCTCCTGCACCCATCTTCGGAACACCGGCAGGTCCTGTTCCATTCTCGTTAGTAACCGCACACAAGGCCTACAAATTCTGTTCGATTTTGTCTGTGTTTTCAACACCGACACGCCAACCTGCATTAATCTGTCAGCAATGGTTTGTTTTTCTTTCTGGCTGTCAAAGATAAGTGCTGAATTAGAAATCACGCCAGATATTCGCATATTTTTGTTGCAAAAACGGCAACAATCATTCACTTCCATGTTCACGTAGTTCGCGTGCAGTCTCTACAATAGCAGATTGGAGTGCTAGTTGGTAAATCTTTCCTCTCACTCTGACATTAGCCCGTAGAGAAAACGCTCGCTGGCCTGGCATTCGTTCTATTTCCTACTGCCTACACTCTACCAAGTACTTCCTGTCGCGCTGCAATACGTAATCATTCCTCATCACTCTGGTTGGTTGTTCGCCATCCTATTGCGTTGCATTGAGTGCAGAGGAAACCGTTGATCCCGCCCACACTGATTCTCAGCGACCCCAGACCCCGGCACAGCTTTGCTGTAGGGGTTTTTGGCGCGGCCAGGCTAGTAATGAGCAATATTAGCTAACATTGGTAGCCCTTTCTATCTTAATTTGACGATAACGTCCAGCATGTCCAAAATTTAGCTTCAGCACAATTCTCAGACGAAAGGCTCCCAATTCCGCCCGCTTGATTTCAGGTCACGTCTGTATTTCCGATACTGTTTATCATTTCTTCATGCTGTTGTGTTGATTTCGTTCACACGTGTAGTCCTGGCTTTACCGATGCAGGAACTGTGATTAGTTTGGTCGTTACTGTGGAAACGGTTGAATAATTTTGGTCCAAAGTGAAACAGGGAAGCGGCCAGGGCGAGTTTATAGCCAGAATGTCGTCATGAAATTAACATTCCATCTGCCTTTATGACACCCTTCATTACAATGCTGTTTATGGCCGTTTGACTCTGTTTTAAATGTCATCACCGTTTCAAATATTAAGCATACAAACTCCGTATCATGTCGATATCCATTCCTGACTTAAACAGTGGATACATTATTAACTATCATCACTTATAAGTAGGCGGGCGGAATTAGGCGACTTGGCTATACCTTGCTAAGGTGTTAACATGTCTGTTACATTGCTTTGATAAGGTGATGACATGTCTGTTGCCTTGCTTTGATAAGGTGAGACATGTCTGTTGCCTTGCTTTGATAAGGTGAGACATGTCTCTTTGATAAGGTGAGACATGTCTCTTTGATAAGGTGAGACATGTCTGTTGCCTTGCTTTGATAAGGTGAGACATGTCTGTTACCTTGCTTTGATAAGGTTAGACATGTCTGTTACCTTGCTTTGAGAAGGTGAGACATGTCTCTTTGATAAGGTGAGACATGTCTCTTTGATAAGGTGAGACATGTCTCTTTGATAAGGTGAGACATGTCTGTTGCCTTGCTTTGATAAGGTGAGACATGTCTCTTTGATAAGGTGAGACATGCCTCTTTGATAAGGTGAGACATGCCTCTTTGATAAGGTGAGACATGCCTCTTTGATAAGGTGAGACATGCCTCTTTGATAAGGTGAGACATGTCTCTTTGATAAGGTGAGACATGTCTCTTTGATAAGGTGAGACATGTCTCTTTGATAAGGTGAGACATGTCTCTTTGATAAGGTGAGACATGTCTCTTTGATAAGGTGAGACATGTCTCTTTGATGAGGTGAGACATGTCTCTTTGATAAGGTGAGACATGTCTCTTTGATAAGGTGAGACATGTCTCTTTGATGAGGCGAGACATGTCTCTTTGATAAGGCGAGACATGCCTCTTTGATAAGGTGAGACATGTCTCTTTGATAAGGTGAGACATGTCTCTTTGATAAGGTGAGACATGTCTCTTTGAGAAGGTGAGACATGTCTGTTACCTTGCTTTGATAAGGTGAGACATGTCTCTTTGATAAGGTGAGACATGTCTCTTTGATAAGGTGAGACATGTCTCTTTGATAAGGTGAGACATGTCTCTTTGATAAGGTGAGACATGTCTCTTTGAGAAGGTGAGACATGTCTGTTCTGTCTGTTCTCTTGCCTTGGTACGGTGTGTCCTGATTGGCTGTCGTCATGTCTAATGAACACGGCCATATTGTCATCAGCCATCAGCTACACACGATAGCTATTTCAGCTACTCCCAGCGTGTCGGTTTTACTTGTGCAACACGTTTCATATGTGCAACACGTTTCATATGTGCTTGGGTGCATTTGACGCACCGCATGGTGACACAAAGAGAGATGGAAGCGGAAACGTGATAAGTGTGGCTTTAAGTAGCATTGAACACACACACACACACACACATGCAGACGCGCGCGCGCACACACACACACACACAGGAAACGTGATAAGTGTGGCTTCAAGTAGCATTGAACACACACACACGCACACACACACAGACACACACGCGCACACACACACACGCACACACACACGCACACGCACACACAGAGGAAATGGGATGTGTGTGGCTTTAAGTAGCATTGATAACACTTGGAAAACATGCAGAACACTTAGACACCTGGTGCGAAAAGGAAAGTGTGTGTTGGTGTGTGTGTGTGTGTGTGTGTGTGTGTGTGTGTGTGTGTGTGTGTGTGTGTGTGTGTGTGTGTGTGTGTGTGTGTGTGTGTGTGTGTGTGCATGCGCGCGCGCGTGTGTGTGTGTGTGTGTGGGTGCGGGCATGAATCCATTGATAGAGGTAAACAATGGCTTATGCTCCGTGTATCATGAATGTATATGGGTAGATGACGTGACGTGTAAATTTTGCTGTCGCAGGCTCTTAAAATTAAGTAAATTGATGCTTTCAAAATTGTCAATGCTTTAAATGATTAAACTAATGTCGTTGTTGTGAAAAAGTAATGTGTAATAAATCCAGAGCTTAAATAAGTATACTTAATTTTGAGTCAAATGTCACATTTGTCCTATGGTGTGACTGAGGCAAGCCTGGTTCTCTATATTAAAACATTTTTAAATAAATAATCAAAGCTCAGTCATTTGTCTAAACAACCCTGGCATGTTTTTCAAGGTGTCTATTTTAGCAAGTGGCAATGCTTAATTTTTTTCCTGTTTTTCTGAGACCATATGGACTTTGAAACTTTGTCGCAGAAAATAATGTCCTGTGGTGTGACATCATTTTTTTGGTTAATTCTGTGGATAATTATCTATTGTTGAAGCTCCAGCGGTACATAAATTGTGACTTTAGACCCTTAACCCCTTAGCGCAGCACTATGGCTCTCTGTAATGTCATGGCAATGTTGTTATGATGTAGTTAAGCATTTTCAGCAAGTGAATAGGGTCGCCGGCGACCCCTGCTGCAGTAAGAGGTTAAGAAGCCAATGGCAAGGGTGGATTTTAGATTTTTCTCTCAGAGTTCTTCAGTCAATCAATTATGTTTTGCTACCACAAGATGTATTAGTTTTGTAGTCCTTTGGTGTGACAGCCATATAATACATTTTGACAATAGTGTATATTTTTCATATTTTTTTCTTATGTAGATGTATGAAAATGCATCTTACTAAAGGTAAAATTGTATTTCAGTTGGCAACGACATGGCTTTAAATTAAAGGGACACTGTGTGAGATTTTTAGTTGTTTATTTTCAGAATTCATGCTGCCCATTCACTAATGTTACCTTTTTCATGAATACTTACCACCACCATCAAATTCTAAGTATTCATTATGACTGGAAAAATTTCATTTTTCATACATGAAAAGAGGGATCTTCTCCATTGTCCGCCATTTTGAATTTCCCAAAATAGCCATTTTTAGCTGCAAAAATAACTGTACTTGGACCATACTAGAAAATATTTGTTTATTACTTAGTAAACTTTCATGTAAATATCAAATTTGGCGATAGCCAACCCAGTTTCAATGAGCAGCATAGTTGCAGTACCTTTTTTGACCATTTCCTGCACAGTGTCCCTTTAACTCAAAAGCTCAAAAGTCCTATGGTGTGATGGTAAAAGTCCTATGGTGTGATGGTAAAAGTCCTATGGTATGACACTTTGGAGTATCACACCAAAGGACAAACAGGTCACACCAATGGACTAGATATTTGAGAAATAGCTTTTAAAACAACTGGTAGTACATATTTTTTTTTGTTTTGTTGTTTGACTAGATAAATATTGTGTATTCAAATTACTTATTCCTTTATTGGCCTTTGGAATTTATACTTTGATGCATTGTTGATGAATATTTGCTGTTGATTTTAGATACTGTCAAATTATATAAAATGTCATTAATGGTGCTTTGAAACCATAAAATATAACGGTAACAGTGAAGGAAAGATCAGTGAGAGAGTATATAGAGGAGTATAAATGAATAAAGTATGCTGTGGAGAGCTCAATATACAGCATAAATGTGCTGTCCTGCTTGAGATACCAAACAGGCACTGGCCACTACACACTACAGGTTCAATGGTGTGACAGTCATAGCATACCTACAAAAGTGTGATGGTCATGCCAAGGTCACCCTTCAGTATGAGTCTTATGAGCTCTGCAGGTTACATTCAATGACCGCATGGCTGTCATTAAGAGTTACGATAGGCTGATAATCGACGATTCAAAGACTTATAGGTGTAAAGTATAGGTCCATATTGACTACAACATTATATTATGATCAAAAGACAAAATAATCATGTTGATATATTTGTTTCTGGCTCAGTTTTGCATTTCTGTCCTTTAGCGTGACATGAATGTCCTACGGTGTGACATGTTTTAAATGCTCAAATATTTGTTTGAGCTAAACAATATGTTTGATAAACACTGAATATTGCATTAGGGAAGAACAAATTATCGTCCCTGAAAAGTTAGTATAAATTCGGACAATTTTGAACATTTAAAAGAAAGATATCCCTGTTTTTCCTCGAAGGTTTCTAATAATCTCACATCTAATGGGGAAAAAAATACTTAAATGGTAATTTCTCATTAAATTAAGACTTTAAAACATTGCAATAAATATGAAGAGTGTAACAATGTTCATAAAACTCCATCAAGCCATTTCTACATTACTTAATATATTTATTTCTTAACGTCACACCAAAGGACATATTTTCAGCAAATTGCTTTATCAACGTAAATAAATAATCAATGAATAGACCAACATTGTGACCACTTGGATTTTTTGAAAGATTAATTGCTGCACTACGTAGACATATACTTTTCCCCCTCATAAACAATGTTTTGTGAAAAAAATGTTTTTTGCTGCCTATCCGTCATCTGCCCATATAGCAATATAATGCAACCGTATTTATATCAGTATGGTGCTAATGGTTACACGGCTGCACTATCATCTAAGAGTCATGCAGAGCAGTACACATGCATATCAAAGGATTAGTGTGTGTGTGTGTGTGTGTGTGTGTGTGTGTGTGTGTGTGTGTGTGTGTGTGTGTGTGTGTAGGTGTAGGTGTAGGTGTGTGTGTGTGTGTGTGTGTGTGTGTGTGTGTGTGTGTGTGTGTGTGTGTGTGTGTGTGTGTGTGTGTGTTTTCTGTTCAGCTTCAGCTATTTTTGGTAGTTTGCACATATGTAGACAGAGCTGTTTTGTTCATCCTTAAAGGCTGAGTGCTACGATAATACCAGTACTGGTGTAACTGTGTAGTCTTTAAGATCTGTTATCCTGTCATTTGACCCTTGTTCAAACCTTCACCGCACTGACAGTTTGTGAGAGGAAAATAAAAACAAAACAAAAACACTGAAAATAGGGGTCCAAGATGACGCGGGTCCCCCGGGAAATGGCAGCTATATCAGCTACGTATACACTCTAAAAAATACTGTGTCAGAAATGACACAACATGTGTGTGCTCAGGGACAACACATTTGAATGTGTGTGCTCAGGGACAACACATTTGAATGTGTTTGCTCAGGGACAACACATATTGTGTCAATTGTTAGATGTGTGTAAGAAAGGGGTAAAAAAGGGATCAAAGAAACAAAAACTATTTTTGTGTAATATTCAAACCACAGTCCTGGTTTGTGATGAGTTTTTGACAACATTGTAAATTTAACAAAATGTATCAAACACAGCATTTTAACAGAATAGTACACATGTTGTGTCATATTCCACACACTATGTGTTAAAATCACCTTGACACAATACATGTGTCAAAAATTACACATTCCTTCTGTGCACAGCATAGCAGTAGTCATGTCTGACTGTAATCATGTGCTATACATATATCAGCCATAAACCCCCCACTGGGAAACCTCATCTGCTAATCGCTCTGCTCTGAAGAAGACGCACAATGGACAGAGACCTACATAGGCACCAGTGTTAATTTCGTCAGCTTTTTTTGATTTAGTCTTAGTCTTAGTCACAATGACGAAAATCAATTTTAGTCTTAGTCATATTTTAGTCATTGCCTTCCCAATTTAGTCTTAGTCTTAGTCAAAATGACGAAAATCAATTTTAGTCATAGTCAAATTTTAGTCATTTTAGTCATTTTAGTCAACATTTCAAATTTTGGTCAACATTTAAATTTTTTGTCATTTTAGTCAATATTGTGTAAAATAAACAACCTACAATGGCTATTGTTATTTCACAAAGTATTACTAATATAGCCTATTGCAGCAAATATTCACCTTGTTACTTGGTCATTTTCCACCAAAACCCAAATCAGTAATTTCAACATCATAGAGCAAAAGAGCATCACACACACACACACACACACACACACACACAACACACACACACCACACACACACACACACACACACACACACACACACACACAACACACATCCAGGTGTAGGCTGCGCTCTCTCTCTCTCTCTCTCTCTCTCTCTCTCTCTCTCTCTCTCTCTCTCTCTCTCTCTCTCTCTCTCTCGTGCATTAAGAAGCTGCTGCATATTATATTTCATTTTGAGTTTGATCACGGAGGAAGCTACATGCTCTTCTTCACCTGACCGCGGGACTTAAAGCCTGCAGATTGCCAATGCCGGCAGTGGGAAGACCAGACCATCCCAAGTCTGCATGAAGTTCAAGAAGTCTCCCTGATAGTGGCTTCCCGATGACCACGAGTCAGATAAAATACTGCTGATGTTAGACTATGCAAGTTAGCGGTTTTTGTTTTCAATTGGCAATGCGAGCAGAGAACGATAATGACTCGTGCGGCATGTGTGGAATAGGCTTAAATAGATTGCGCGAGCACGCTTCGTATGCCCTGCAAAAGTCCCAGGAAAAATAGTTAGGCAGGGGGGGTATGCGGACTGGACGATAGAAAGGACACGCACATACAAATATTTAAACACTAATGCTGTTTTGTTTGTCGGGATGTCGAGGCTCGATAAGCATGACCTGGAAAGAGTTTTTGGAACTTAGGAAGACGCTGAAGACGCACGGAAATGCTGTCGACTTCCTTGGGTCTTTTAGCGTTGCTCTCGACGAGAACAAGTTTCAAATCTCAACAGTTTAAAACTCCTTAGCGATCGCCCATCCATTGATTCTTTTCAAAACTGGGCTACAGTAGCCGTGCCTCTGTTACATTAGACAGGCCAACTTTCCCCCTGCTGGCGCGCGCTCCCGCGGTGACTGATTTAAATAAATTCACAAATCTGACCTTCATGATTTGCTTGCCGCCCTACTCATATGGTTAAACAACAAATACAGCAAACATTACAAAAAAGAACAGACAACGAACGCCGGGCTAAGACAGCCTAAGTGAAAAGGAGAATAGTGGAAGCTCGAGGAGGTTTAGAATGACAGTAGCCTATCAGAGGAGGATTGGCGCGACTGTCATTACCTACTGCAGAAACACATGTCTTCGTCATGGATAAGAGGGTTGTTGAACATGTTTCAAAATGAACACTTCCCTCAACGTCGGCTATTTTTTCTCTTTCTCTGGGAATGTTTTAGGACCTAAACTCAACTTAAATGGACTCACTGAACTACTAGGCTACAGAACTACTGCCTGAGCCGCGCCATGCATTGGCTGCCAGCAGATACAAGCGAGGCGACACAGCGTGAGCGCGCAATCACCTATGAAGTTCAAGACACTAGGCCTATATTACAATTACAAATTACAAATTATTTATGAATAA
>NC_085872.1:46336487-46341487 GCF_034702125.1 Engraulis encrasicolus
CAATATGTGGTGAGAGAAGAGAAGAGTAGAGTAGAGACAAATCAGAATATATTGGGGAAGTGAATTGGATGGCATTGGTGCATTAAAGACAGAGTTATAATATCAGTGTTGCAATATCAGGCACAGATACACATACACACACACGCACACACACACACACACACACACACACACACACACACACGCATACACACGCACACACGCACACACGCACACACACACACACACACGCACACACACACACACACACACACACAAGCCTACACACACACGCACACACACGCAAGCCTACACACTCTACAGGGAGTGGATCATATCCCATGTGGTGACAAGCGAGCCAATTCGGCACAGCAACTATGCCAAAACAAACCATTTTAGAGCAGTGAAGAGCAAGTTAATAACATGGAAATGACTTCTGTGCAGTACTGCAGCAGATCTACCCATGGTGGAACAGCTTCTTAATTTGTATGAAAGTGAAACACAAAATGGCTGAAATTAAAAAAGCCAACATGTTTCGACCGCACTGGTCTTCATCAGGGCTTTGTCTTTGGCATGACAAAGCCCTGATGAAGACCAGTGCGGTCGAAACATGTTGGCTTTTTTAATCATGTTTTAGCCCTATGACAATAAAGGCTTTTTAATGGACTTCCTCTTTTTCACCTGGAGTTGCCTGGATTTTTCCCTTTTTTGAATTGTATGAAAGTGACTCGCTGCAATGGATGTGAGTGTTTGGTGCATGCTGTGCTCCAGAGGACTTTGCTGTACAATTCGTCACAGTGCTGCATAGTAAACATGTGAATATGCATTGCAGCGTATTACAGTAAACATCTAAGTGAAGTGAAAGCCCACCTGGGAAACTCCAACTCTTTATGCTTTATTTCATTACATTAACAGTAACGTTTTGCTTCACTGGTAGATTGACATGTTGCTGTATGTTAACTGTAATGAAAGTTCATGTTTTTGGAGCCCATGGCCAATGTGCGGACCACTCTCATACCGGGTTGACATTAGTGTCATCACTCTCATACCGGGTTGACATTAGTGTCACCACTCTCATACCGGGTTGACATTAGTGTCACCACTCTCATACCGGGTTGACATTAGTGTCCTCACTGTCTCATACCGGGTTGACATTAGTGTCATCACTCTCATACCGGGTTGACATTAGTGTCATCACTCTCATACCGGGTTGACATTAGTGTCACCACTCTCATACCGGGTTGACATTAGTGTCATCACTCTCATACCGGGTTGACATTAGTGTCAGCACTCTCTCATAACGGGTTGACATTAGTGTCATCACTCTCAAACTGGGTTGACATTAGTGTCATCACCAGGATGTCAGCTACCACTTACTTACTTACTAAAGCGGCGTACACACACAAAGCTAGCTTTTCGCTTGTTCGCCTACTCGCCACTCTTTCATGGAACGTTTGCTGAAAGTTCCCACGGCTTTAACTACCAATGAACAGGCGAGAAGTACCGAACTCTGCATTCCAATTGGTTACTCGCTTACTCGCCTCGCTCGAAGTTAAAATATTTTCAACTCGGGATCCGCCCACATCGCATCGCTTGTACAGTACTCGCCTACTCCTGCGAGTCTCGCTGGAACACATCGACGTTCTATAAACTTAATTCGCTGAGCGAGTAACTAGTAGCGACGTGTGTGTACGGCCCTTTAGTCCTTGCTGTGCCTAGTGGCACAGAGGGCAAGGACAAAGGATCTTTACTCATCTCTGTTGTCGGCCTTCTTCTCAATGGTGCTCCAGTTAAGGGATCTCTCCTTCATTTCGCCTTCAATTGTTCTCCTCCAGGTTGTCTTTGGTCTCCCTCTCCTGCACTTTCCTTCTGGCGTCCATTGAAGTGCGACTCTTGTGATGTCGTGGTTTTCTAGCACTGATGAAGGCTTGATAGCCGAAATGCTTTTGACATGGTGGTAATATAAATAAATAATGAGACTCAGTTTGTGAGTGTGGATTTCTCTTCCTTAAGTGCTTTTCTAGCACGACATCACAAGCAGGTGTCCTAGCCATTTCCACCGCCGGCGAATTAGAAGGGTCTCCATGTCTGTGCACAGCTACCACAGCTCTGGATAAAATACAGTATGATCAGGGCTCCCAAGTTAGGACCTGAGTTTGACGCCTCTTGACACCACTACTATGATATCACTCAGATTTACGATAACAGAAGTATTGGGTGATTTTTGGATACATATTTCAATAGATACGATTATACATGTAAGCTAATAGGTCTGTGCTATAGTTTTCTCATTGGCTGGTAACATTCCGCTTATGCAAATGACAAACAGGGATGCCTATTATGGACATAGTGGGGAAAGACATATGCAAATCGGGCGGCCTGATGACATTTTTCAAAGTGAGAATGCTAAGTGAGGAGTGAGAGAGTGAGAAAGAGTCAAAATGAGTGAGACTCACTCTCAAAGAGTGATACTTGAGAACATCGCATATTATCATGCATCCCTTCTGATACCTTAAAAATGCTATTGTGTAAACATTTGTGTTATTGTGTATACTGCTACTCACTAAGCTAGCTAATAGCTTGTATAGGTGTCTTTTTTACATTTCTGAAAATGGGGGCCCACGGGGTGAGGGGCCCACCGAGAAATGCCCGCTATGCCAGATGGCCAGTCCAGCCCTGTGTGTGTGTGTAGAGGGGGAGCGATGACTAAGCAAGCATGGAGGCCATGAGTGCGTTACAATATGCGACCTTGCCTCCTCCACTTGTGCCTGTCTCCTCGTCCCGCCTCCTGGCCCCTCCTCCGTGGAGAAAACGATAAAGTTTCCCAGCTGTCAGCCTAGCCACAACAACTTTTGAGGGACTGTTTTTCATTCACCATTCCAATTGCAAATGAGAAAAAGACTCTACAATTGAGCTTTTGCAAGATATTGAAATATAATGCTGTTGTCAGTGATGTCATCATGACATATTACTTCCTGGTACGAGGAGACAAGCACAAGTGGAGGAGGCAAGTGGAGGAGGCAAGGTCACATATTGTAACGCACTCTCTGGCATGGGGCTGAGGATGAGGCATGAGGTCAGGGTAGACGAGGACAGGACACCGATAACATGTAGACACAGATAATCCCATAGACAGGCATGGGGGAGAACAGACAGGCACAACTAAAGGTCATTAACAGCAGAGAGAGAGAGAGAGAGAGACAGAGACAGAGAGTTTGAGTGTGTGTGTTTTCATAGTTTGTGTGTGTGTGTGTGTGTGCGTGCGTGCGCGCGTGCGCGTATGTGTGTGTGTATGTTTGTGTGTGTGTGTATGTTTGTGTGTGTGTGTGTGCGTGTACGTTCGTGTGTGCGTGCTTGCGTGTGTGCGTGCGTGTGTGTGTGTGCGTGCGTGCGTGTATGGGGATTGTTGAGTGGGAGATGACATAACTAGTCACTGGTCGATAAAAAGAGAGACGTGAATGGCAGCGTTCGATCGAAGAGAAACCTCCACAATCAGAAGAATGAGAAAGGAGCCTCTCCTCTGTCGTTGACACCACACTTTATTGATCAGGCTGCAAACAGACAAGTCAATACAGCGTTTCAGGGCCACAGAAACTGGCGATGCAAATCCAATACCAGAGACAATTTCAAGGGCTATAAAGAAAATGAATACCCTCTGAACCCCAACACCACCACCACCACGACCTCCACCCTCTGAACCCCCGCCCTGACCCCAACCCTCACTCTCACCCCCTCTGAAACTCCAACCCTCACCCCCTCTTCCTTCTCCTCTCTTCCTCTTCCTTCTCCTCTCTTCCTCTTCCTCCTCCTGTCCTCCTCTTCCTCCTCCTGTTGTCCTCTTCCTGCCCCTATCCTCCTCTTCCTTCTCCTCTCTTCCTCTTCCTCCTCCTGTCCTCCTCTTCCTCCTCCTGTTGTCCTCTTCCTGCCCCTATCCTCCTCTTCCTTCTCCTGTTCTCCTCTCCACCTCTCTTTCCCTGTTCCTTGGTGGGCTGTGGTGGGCAAGGAGGAGGGGGGTGGAGGGCGGGGCGGAGGCCGGGGAGGAAGGTGGAGGGGAGGGAGGAGGGGAGGAGGAGGGAGGAGGGTGGATGTGGAGTGGAGGGAGGAGGGTCCCCAGGTATAGGGAGGAGGGAGGAGGGAGGAGGGAGGAGGGCGGGTGTGGAGTGGAGGGAGGAGGGAGGAGGGCGGGTGTGGAGTTCAGGGAGGAGGGCGGGTGTGGAGGGCGGGGAGCAGGGCGGGTCCCCAGGTAGAGGGAGGAGGGAGGAGGGAGGAGGGCGGGTGTGGAGTTCAGGGAGGAGGGCGGGTGTGGAGTTCAGGGAGGAGGGCAGTTGTCCGGATCCAGAGTAACAGTGATACAACACATCGCTAAGTCAAGAACTGGCACTGTTAGAAAACAAGACCCCAAAAACAAGAAACAAGAAACAAAAACAATCTTACAACACCATTAAATGGTAGAGGATTAAAAGAAAAAAAGAAAAGAAAACAACACAAGATAACAGTCCCTTCCTTACCAACATAAACATAAGTCAATAAAACAGTATTTACATGTGTAGTGAGAGCTGTGTGCTGGGTGTTTCTGCCTGGGGGGGTTGTGTGGTGTGGGGGGTGTGAACTGGCATCAAGTACATTGGATAGGCACTTCATAACTCATGACCTGCCCGCAATTGGCAAACACACACACTCTCACACACCCACATGACATGATAGTGGTGACATGATAGCCTCGTTGACAGTACAAATGGCAGTTAAAAATGGATATCAAGACCCTCTGCTGGCCGCCCCTCCCCCCCATCCCTCAACCCATCCCAAAGTCCTGCCTCCCTCACCTTAAAGGTGCACCAGTGCTCTCCCCCATCCTCCATGACTGAGGTACCCTGAGCATGGTACCATCCCGCCGCACTGCCCCCTTTCACGGGTGAGGCATAAATGCAATTTCGTTGTGTGCAGTCTGCTGTGGAGTGCTGTGCCACAATGACAGTGGGAGTTCCCCAGTTGGGCTTTCAATCCAGAAAATAAAAAAATGA
>NC_085872.1:46351487-46368987 GCF_034702125.1 Engraulis encrasicolus
CTCTTTACACACACACACACACACAACCCTCTTTACACACACACACACACACACACACACACACACACACACACACACACACAACCCTATATACACACACAACCCTCTTCACACACACTCTACTATACACACACACACACACACACACACACACACACACACACACACACACACACACACAACCCTCTTTACACACACACACACACACACACACACACACACACACACACACACACACACACACACACACACAACCCTCTTTATACTGGATACACACACACACACACACACACAACCCTCTTTACACACACGCACACGCACACGCACACAGACACTAGTTGCTTCTCTCTCTACTCTCTCTCTCTCTCACACACACACACAGACACACACACAAACACAGACACACACACACACACACAGACTTAGGCACATGAAATCAAACCAAGCACTATTTGCTTATCTCTCTCGCTTTCTCTCAACTTTCTCTCTCTTCCTCTCTCGCTTTCTCTCTATCTATCTATCTCAACTCTCAACACTCTCAACACTCTCTCTATCTCCTCTCTCTCTCTCTCTATCCCTCTCTCTCTCCTCTTGGCAGCAGTGTTGGTGCCTCTATCTCTCTCTCCCTCTCTCTCTCTATCTCTCTCTCAACACTCTCTCTCTCTCTCTCTCTCTCTCCCTCTCTCTCTCTCTCCCTCTCTCTCTCTCTCTCTCACTCTCAACACGCTCTCTCTCTCAACACGCTCTCTCTCACTCTCTCTCTCTCTCTCCTCTTGGCAGCAGTGTTGGTGCCTCTCTCTCTCTCTCAACACTCTCTCTCTCTCTCTCTCTCTCCATCTCTCCTCTTGGCAGCAGTGTTGGCTGTGCTGTGCTGTGTTGTGTTGCGTGTAGCGCCCCCTAGAGTCCGGCGAGTAGCTCCCTGAGGGGCACGGAGCGCTCCCCCAGTAGCACATCTCTCTTCAGGCTGGTGCCCTTGTTGACCACCTTCATCTTGATGGCCAGGCTCTTCACCTGGAGCGCAGAGGAGGAGGAGAGAAACCATTTGAATTATTAATGAAGGTTGATCGCCAGGCTCTTCACCTGGAGCGGAGGAGGAGAGAAACCCTTTTAATTATTAATGAAGGTGAAGGTACGGCTCTTCATCTGCGGAGAGGAGATGGTGAGGGGATGCAGGTGAGGTGCAGGTTAAGGTTAAAGTACGGCTCTTCACCTGCGGTGGAGGGGTTAAAGGGGAAACCCGTTTTAATTATTATGCAGGTGACGTGCAGGGTTAAGGTTAAGGTAAGACCAAAAACACTGAATCAGAGCAAGATACCGCAAAACACGCTCACTCAATGCAAAAGCGTGTGATCAAAATTTGGTATCCTAAGGGGGCGTTGTCCCTCCTTCTTCTTCTCTTTTCGTGGTGTTTGCACAAGACGTGCGCTACCGCCATCTACAGTGCTAAGGGGACTCCATTTATTCTCTACCTCAAGACTCTGAAGGTCTCCTAATCGAAGGTCTCCTAAAGGGGCGTTCACCCGACGTTAAGTGGATACCGGAAAAGAACCCGCCTGCTTTATCTCACTCTCATATACGATTCTCTGGTTAAGGTTAAGGTACGGCTCTTCACCTGTAGCGGAGGGGGTTAAGAGGATGCAGGTGAGATACAGGGTTAAAGGAGGCTGTGCAGGTTAAGATTTAAAAGACCTTTCATGACTTTCTTGTTAGTAGTAAACATTTACACTATTATCTATTGAATTTCACTTGGTTGGGTGCCACAAAGGATAATATAATATGAAAAGTGGTAGTTATTCTTTCCCCCATAAAGCAGTGCATGACATCACGTTGGGGACTGGAGAACCAAGATTCTGTAGTCTCTCTACCAAGGGGGAGTCCCCAATGTAACATCATCACTAAATTCCTTTAAAAAAAATAAACGTCAATATATGGACTCAAACACCATGTCAGAACGTTTTTCAACGGTATACATATCTTGAATGCTTTAAAGGTACACTGTGTGAGATTTTTAGTTGTTTATTTCCAGAACCCATGCTACCCATTCACTAATGTTACCTGTTTCATGAATACTAATCACCACCATCAAATTCAAGTATTCATTATGACTGGAAAAATTGCATTTTTCATACATGAAAAGGGGGATCTTCTCCATGGTCCGCCATTTTGAATTTCCAGAAATAGCCATTTTTAGCTGCAATTACGACTGTACTTGGGCCATACTACAAAATCTTAGTTTATTACTTAGTAAACTTTCTTGAAAAGGTCAAATTTGGCAATAGGCAGCCCAGTTTCAATGAGCGGCATAGTTGCAGTACCTTTCTTGACCATTTCCTGCACAGTGTACCTTTAAAGTAAGAGAAATGGGAGCTTGGTGTCCTGGACTTCATTTTCGGTTTTCACTTAATCTGACATTGGTCCAGTAAAGGACTGTTTAAAGCCCTCTCTCCCTCTCACCTGTGTGACGGGCAGCGAGTCGAAGAAGAAGTCCTCGTTGAAGACGGGGTTGCGGCTGTTCTTGATGATGGTGCTGCGCTGCTTCTGCAGCTTGCCGGGCTGCAGGTACAGCGTGACGCAGCAGTTGATGCTCTTGACGTCCACCTGCTGCTCGTACAGGTCCTCCGCCGCCAGCAGACGCACGCGCAGGCGCGCCGCCTCCACGTCGTAGTCCGTGCACAGCCGCAGCGTGCCGCCCTTGTGCAGGTTCACCGTGTGCTGCGTCAGCCGCTCCGAGGTGCCGCCCGACTTGCGGCCGCCGCCGAACGCGGGCGAGGGCGGGCAGCGGAAGCGGCGCGGCACGTTGGGGCTGGTCTCCACGGAGCTGCACTCGTCCGTGGACAGCGAGCTGTGGCGGGCGAAGGAGCGCTTGGCGCGCGTCACCACCTTGGACGTGGCGTCCGCCGTGAACATCTTGAGCAGCGAGGCAGAGCGCGACAGCAGCGGCGAGTTGAAGGGGGAGGAGTCGGCCGAGGAGCAGGTGTCGCTCTCGCCGCCGCTGAAGTAGCGGTACGGGTTGTGGCCGTGGCCGCCCGCGCCGCCGCAGTCGCTGGGGTTCAGGTGCGTGCCCTGCGTGCCCTGCTGGCCCGCCGAGCGGCGCTGCGCGTTGGGCGAGGTGAGCGGGCTGGTGGGGTCGCTGTGGAAGAGGGACTCCTTGCGGCGCGTGTGCGGGCTCTCCATCAGCGTGGTGAAGCCGTACGACGTCTGGGCCTTGGGGACGTACGGCAGCGACATGGCCGTCTGGGAGTGGGGGTCGGCGTTGGTGGTGACGTCACTTCCCTCTGGCGCCGCCAGCTCGTCCGCACTCTCCACCTGGAAGATGATGTCAAGACAACAACACAAGTTAAGTAAACAGCACTCTGATACTGATAGTAAACATCCTCACTGGCCCGCTCATCCGTACTCTCCACCTTGGAGATGATGTGAAGACATTACAACAACAACATAAGTAAACAACACTCTGATACTGATAGTAAACATCCGCACTCTCCACCTGGAAGATGATGTCAAGACATTACAACAACTACATGAGTAAACAACACTCTGATACTGATAGTAGACATCCTCACTGGCCAGCTGGATGATGTGAAGACATACAGAACATAAGTCAAGTAAACATCACGCTAATACCGATGGTAAACATCCACACTGGCCAGCTCGTCGGCACTCTCTACTTGTATGATGTAGGGGTGGGCGATATGGCAAAAATATCACCATTTTTCCCCCAAAAACTCAGAGTATGCGCGCACATCAGTAGCACAGGGACCAAACAAAAGATGACTAAAAGGAAAATAGGTTCCATAGGTTCCATAGGTTCCATGCTCCCAGACATTAAACTTTGTCTGGGAGCATCGAACAGTGTTGCAGACCTATTTTCCTTTTAGTATATCACGATTTTTTAAGATAAAACCTCAATTTCTATTTTTTTATCACAATCTTCCATCGAAAGAATGAAAACAACAAAAAATAACAACAGGTATTTGATATACTTACAATTTGTAATATGTAGTTAATGAAATGTTAACACTGATGACACTGATAAAGTGCACAGTTAGAATACAATAATGCAAAGAATAGAAGACAACAACACAAGTAAGTAAACATTACTCTGATGCTGATAGTAAACATCCTCACTGCAAGACGATCTATACGATTTCTCCACTTTGGCAAATTCGAGACGATCTTGAACTCGATTTCACGATTCACGATTTAATATCTTCATATCGCCCACTAGGGGTGTAAATCACAGCCTCCATGACGATACGATTCGATATCGATATCGATTTCTGAAGGCAACGATTCGATCATTTTCGATACTTAAGAATGTCCCATGATACGATACGATTCTATTCTTTCCACGTCTATTATGATATGGAGCTAGACCATTGGGTGGGGACCAGCGATTCGATTATTTTCGATACTTAAGATTCGGCTGTTGGATCGATGCATCGATACATATGGATTATTATTTACACCCCTATCGCCCAGCCCTATTAGCCTGGGAACTCCCATACTGCCTTTAGTTCTACACAATCGTTTCGATCTGAAAGACATCTCACTTGTGATTAGGTCTGGTGTTAACCAGGCAACAGCCCTATAATATCGTCCACCTCTATTTCATATCGTCATGATATCGCAGCCCAGCCCTACCTGTATGATGTGTCTGTTGGCTCTTGGTGTTCTACCTGTATGATGTGTCTGTTGGCTCTACCTGTATGATGTGTCTGTTGGCTCTACCTGTATGATGTGTCTGTTGTCTCTACCTGTATGATGTGTCTGTTGGCTCTCGGTGCTCTACCTGTATGATGTGTCTGTTGGCTCTTGGTGTTCTACCTGTATGATGTGTCTGTTGGCTCTACCTGTATGATGTGTCTGTTGGCTCTCGGTGTCCTACCTGTATGATGTGTCTGTTGGCGGCCTTCAGAAGGCTCTTGGTGTCCCCCGCCAGCCGGTTGAGGAGCCGCGGGCTGCGCGAGCCGCTGCTCTTGGGCGTCTTGTTGCAGATGACCTGCTCCGACGCGGACGGCCTCAGGGTGGCGCTACGCGGCTGCGGCTCGGGCGTCTCGGCCTCTGGCGGGCAGCAGACCAGCTTGGGCGGGATGAAGAAGTCTGGGATCTTGTCGGGCGTGAGCACGTTGCTGTAGGGGGCGGCTGGCGTCCTGTCCTGCCGGTCGGCGGCCTGCGTGCCGTTGTGGTGCCGGCCCGAGTGGCCGTCCACCGAGCCGCGGAGCTTATCCAGGAGCCACATGGGGGAGCGGGGGGCGGCGACCTGAGGGGCATTACATTACATTTCATTACATTACATTACATTACATTACATTACATTACACTACATTACATTACATTACATTACAATACACTACATTACACTTTGCTGCGGAGCTTATCCAGAAGCCACATGGGGGAGCGGGGGGCGGCGACCTGAGGGGCATTACAATACATTACATTACATTACATTACATTACATTACATTACACTACATTACACTACACTACATTACATTACATTACATTACATTACATTACACTACATTACACTACATTACATTACATTACATTACATTACATTACATTACGCTACATTACATTACATTACACTACATTACATTACATTACATTACATTAGACTACATTACATTACACTACATTACATTACACTACATTACACTGCATTACGTTACACTTTGCTAACACTTTTTAATCCAACGAGACTTACAGTGATTTAGGTACAGGGTATTGGTTACAAGCCCTGGAGCAATGTGAGGTTAGGTGCTTTGCTCTACGGCACTTCAGCCATGGATGAAGGTGCAGGTAAGGGTTATTTGAACCTACACCCCTCTGGTCTAAAGGCCAGTACTCTAACTAAGGTCTGGGCTATGGCTGTCGCCAGACACATCGATCAGTTCATTGATTAATTACATCAGTTAATTAGGACCTCTCTTGCTCTCTTAGGGTCAGCCTGACGGTTGCCCGGGAAACACAATCAGCTGCTATGGCAACTAAAAGACAGGTGGAGCTTTTTTAAATGCCTTAATTTTTTTTAGAAAGACAATGAGGTTATCATCAGATTAACATCACACTTTTGTTTTTCTTTTTCTTTTTTAATTATAGGGCCATTTTTAATTTGCTTTGTAAGTAGATTTTCCAGAGCTACTATTGCATCAACTCTGTAACCTGACACATAGGCTACCTATTTCCACAAGAAGCAGAAAATCATTTTATCTTCGCCGTGAAGAAATCAAAAGAACTTAAGCTCCAGAGGCACATTTGCATATTCCTCAGGCTTTTTCATTTTACTTGTGAGAATAATGGAGTAAATTTAATAAATGTCAAAGTTATTATAGCATTTCAGAGGCACATAATAAAATCGCTTGGAGTCCCCATAAATCTGGAATCCTTCTAATGATTTTCTTCTTCTAATGGTTCCCATCCCCCACAGGTCCGTGTGGACTAAGGTATAATTCCACAGAAAAGGTTTTGGTCTCAACTTGCTGTCCTCCAGCTCTGCGCTCTATTTACCTTAGGAGTGAACCAACAAGGGAGGCACTCAATTGCCTTACGCAAACAGACAGTGATGATTCCCACCGCTCTGACAGAAATTAAAAGCAAAAACCTAAACATGTCCAACATCACTGTTCTTTGCGACATTGTAACGCACATTTATGTGTAATAAACTAATATCCACATTATGAATAATAAGTTAGGCGAATCTAAATTAATTTTCACATAACCAGCCAAGACTTTGAAAACAAGATGAAGTTCAAATTTCGCCTTTTATAACTTGGCACTGGCATAGGTTTTGATCAAATGACAATTAGGCTACCTACCCTAAAATGTTGAACAGCTTAATGCTGCGTCGCCTCCGTGAGATGTAGCACGCATTTACTTGAGAAGGGTACTCTACTGTGTATGATCTACGAAGAAGAACTACATTTAAAGCGCTGTTTCTATTCGCGAGTAGCCTACAGCTCACCTGTTGATTTGCCCGACGCAGAACTTACAGTGCAGCAGAATTCTCCGTGTGGTAAAAAAAAATAGAACAAGAAGATTTCGCATTAATGTCTTCTGTGCGCTTATACTCCAACGGTGTGTGGTGTCACCACCTCTCCTCTCCGTTTTTTATCCAAGACAGAAACGCGACGGTGGTCGGAGCAGACAGCTTCTACTTCTCGTTTATATCCATAGACCACCGCGCGCCGTGTTTACTTAAGACAGCCAATAGGAGACTGTTGGAGATATCCGCGCGCATCTCTGCAAGTGTCCATGTCTTTTTAAAATATACAACCATGACATATGAAAACAAGGGAATTGAATGTCCTGCTAAAGGTTTTTTGTCTAGGCTATTCATACGATATAGGAAATTTGCTTTATGAAGGCTACTGCTAAAACAGAAAAAGTAATGGTGGCGGCATTTGGTGAAAGCCGTGAAACTTTCCACTTATAGCAGGCACTTCATTGGAAGGCGATAATTAATTTTGATGTGTCAATGCCCTTCTCCGTGTATCAATTCTGCAATTAAATAACTTTTGTCCTCCATACCACTGAATTCCGGAAAGTGCGTCATTAATTCCCGAGTAGCCTGCTGAGCTGAGACTTGGGTCACCGTGAAAAATGAAATCTGGTGACTTTAGCCCACCCACCCTTTTCTTTAAACATAAGCTACCTCTGTGTGACGCCAGGAAAATGTCTTGTGTAACAAGACAACGCAAGACCATGGCTGTATGACGGTGTGGTGTGGCAACACTATATTGAAGTATCTCCAGTGCGTTCTTCAATCATGGATGAGGCGCCAACGGCTCGTGCACCAACGTCACCACAAATGTTTACCCTCGACTAATGAAGTACAGTATATTGCGTAGACCTACGGACCATATAGTTCTCTGTGTCTAACACAGGCTGCATCACTTTCCACACATATAGGCCTACTGGATCTCAAATGGTGCACTTGTGCACTTCAGTGTTCATGTTCTAGTGCGTTTGGCGCATTCATTACGCACTAAAACAGAATGCACAGGAGTGCACCATCTGAGACACAAAAAGAATGTCCCTTCTCTTCCAGCTTACCCGTATGGACAGGGTAACCTGTTTTTTTGTCTGGTTGCGCGCTATTTCCCCCCTTTCTCTCCAGATCTATCTCTGCTGCATACCATTAAAATGTAATTAACTAATTGCCCTGAGAGAAGCGGTACATTAGTTAGGATGGCGACGGCCTGATGAACACATCTCTCCTCATTTCCCAGGTTGCCGACGTGAACACTGTGGAGGGAGTGCACATTCAATTACGAGCTGTTTGCGCCTGCGCTCCCCCTGCACTCACGTTGTTTATTTTGGTGTGCCTGCCTGTGTGGGATTTTTTCTGCTGTCGTTTCATTAAGCACACAATTCCAAATGCTATTTTCCTGCACTGAATTAATTTAGGCCATGATAAAATAGGCCTAGTAGGTCTATGTCCTAACATATAAATATTTTGGTAGGCCTACATCGAAATAATAGCCCAATAAAAATACATCCGCCAGAGCTGATTTATGTCGGAGTCCTCTGTAGGCTAATTAAGGACATGTCATTGTTTGTTCTTGGTCCATTACAGCTCTCCATAAACGCTTAAATCAATGTTCATCTGGCTTCCTTGATTCACTTGGTGGATTTGGTTGGCTCATTTTGGGCAATCTGACATCTGGTGCGTGCGACTGTGGCGCTTTCATCGGAGTGCGCAACAGGTGCTAAGAAAAGAGCCCGGGACATGGAACCATTAGCCATAGGCCTACATGAAACCACCCTTACTCTGCTCCCTTCAGCCAGATTCACGCGGTCCTCTAATGAGGACGAAAGAGAAATTACAAAAATACTTGACGTATCCTAATTAGAATGCAATGATTAAATGGGAATAGTCTAAACCGGATCTTAACCGAATATGTAGGCCTAGGCCTAATTGGTTGCGGGTGAATTATGGAGACGGGGGTGTTTGGCAAAGTAAAAATTACCTTTGATTGTAGCCCACACCGTGCGCTTCCTTTAAATGCTTAAAATGAAGGCCTCGCATCAGGACCACAGACCCTTAAACCCCCTGATAGCCTGCTGCGTCTAATTTTAGATCTACGCTTAGAAAGCTGCAATGCGACAACAAAGAACCATAAATAACCAAAGCAACAAAGTCACACCAAATGAGGCTGCCAGTGCCTGCATGATGGGCTTCGCCTCATGAACACGTGCAACGCGGAGACGCAGCAGAAGACCAGCAAAGAAAGCCGAGAGCGCAGCGCACCGCCGTTTCCACGGCAACCAAGCTTGGCGTTTTCTCCTATGACATTTGGCATCAAGTTATTTTCTCCTCCAGTCTGTCTGTCTGTCTGTCTGCCGCTTGTTGTCATGCCCCCTTCCTCTTTGTAGGGAAGCCGAGTTGACAAGAGAGTGTTGCACTTACAAACCAAACTTGGCGGTTAATGCCTCTAGATCAACAGCCATCACACCCCCTTGACCACAATCACTCCGCTCCGTAATTCTTCGACAGACCCCCCTGACCCCCTTAACGGACTTCCCTGCGCAACACAGAGAGGGAAGTCAACCCTGCGCGTGACGAGAAACGGAGAGAATGGTGTTCACGAGGGCATTCGGTGCTGTGTGGAAGTCAACATGAACTTCAGAGTAATCTCGAGGCAACAAAGGCCTCTATTATCCCGCCGGACGTAGGTCAGGCACACCGGGGACGTGCAGGTGAGGTCAGGTCTCCGGAGAAGGTAGTTCTAGGCCCGACACAACTGTAGCTCATTCTTGCAGAGAGGAAAATGGAAAGGCTGTAAGAAACACATTGAAGTGTGTTCAGCTGAGCTCCCCTCAAGAGTTTAACGTGTGCTTTTCAACGTAGCGATTTTAGTTTTGAGCTGAATTTTGACAGAACTGACAATGTAATGTTGCCGTGGTCAATTCCAAATAGCCTACCCAAAATAAGCGAAGCGCAAACAACTTATAGAAAATAACAATTAAATCACAATACCGCAGCCAATGTAGGCAAAGAAAAAAAACAATTGCGGCCAACAACACAACTTGATCTAAATTATAGGCATCTTCGTGTTAGACTGCCAACAGGTGCATGTGAACAGGTGGATGCGGCGGTGCTGCTAACAGCCAGCTGAACATCCACAGGTGGGCACCCAAGTCCTCGTTTCTGCGACTCTACTGCCCTCTGCTGGTTATGCACGTATCGACGGGGACATTATTATGGTATGCATACTTCCACCATCATAGGCACTACCAGAGAAATTTGAATAGAGAAGGCTCTACTTCTCAATGTGAGTATTCTAGACTTGGTAGTGCGAGTAACGCCCATTTTCCGCGGAGTTAATCAAAGAGTATCCAATCACTAGTTCTATGTGCAATTAATAATTGCATAGGCCCTACATCCATGACAAATGGGCGTTGTTACTCACTCGCACTACCAGGGCTAGAACATATCATATTGGGTCTGTCTCAAAACCTAGGACAGTGTCCTTCCAAGTGTATCAGCCTAATTAGTCACACCCAGTGATTGGATACTCTTTATTAGTCACACCCAGTGATTGGATATTCTGTAGAGTTCACCAACGAGTATCCAATCACTGGGCGTGACTAATTAGGCTGATACACTTGGAAGGACACTGTCCTAGATTTTGAGAAAGACCCATTGAGAAATGCCCTGGGTGTCGGAGCCCAATCACCTAGCCACACACTAGGCCTGTGCATAGTGAGAATGCGGCATTCAAACATGGAACCATTCATAATGTAAACAACCTGCCCCAAAAGAACACCAAATGATAGCCTATTGTTTACCGCTCTATTTCAAGCACTTCTAAAACTGATTTGATTTCTCACTTGGGATGAAGTCAGGACAGAAGTCGTCAGTTCTATTGGCTGGGTTATTACATATAGGCCTACACGAGGCTTTTGTCCCCTGTGAAAGTAAGCACCAAAAGGAATGGCATCTGTATCTTGATGAGGCATTTCAGGAACATACAATGCATGTAGTAGTACTGGCCTTGGGCTATTACATTAAAAAAGCCAACATGTTTCGACCTCACACACAGGTCAGGACCAGGGTCAACCAAGCCCTGATGAAGACCTGTGCGTGAGGTCGATACATGTTGACGTTTTTTATGAAACCACAGCCCAGTATCATTAAAGGCTTTTAAATGTAAACTTCCCGTTTGGACACTGTGCTTGGAGTGCCTGGATGAACCTCTGTCCTGAATGCACTCATCCCCAATAACCAAGAGCACTGAACACTGATGACTGCTCGAGCGACCAGCCACCTGTGTACCTTGAATTTAGTGGTACGTTTCCACCTACCAATACATATTTTACAGCAACCCACCGACTACCCCAATAATTTAAAAAAAAACACTTGAGGAAACATTTTCTAATAAAGTTCTTTATTTTTTTTATTTGCATTTAAATAGGCCAACAAACCATTAAAAAAAGAAAAGGAAAACTCATAGGTCAAAAAAGATCGCCCATAACTGCCACGTGCACTTGAGTAAGAGAGAGAGAGAGAGAGATGGGGGGAGGGGGAGGCGAAGGGGGAGGGGCTGTAAACCTGAAGGGAAAGATGACTTTCATGAGACTGGGTAGCCGAGGAGGTGTTTGTATATTTGTTTGTTTTTAAAGCATACACATTTTTATTGGAGTGTCCTGAGTTGAAAAACACAAATTTGATCCAAACAAGGAACAAATAAGCGCAAGTGGCTAATGCCAGTCTCTTATTGGTGGATTGGGAGAGGCAGCTGAGGCCAGTCTCTGATTGGAGGACAGGAGAGGGGCAGGTTGTTCTCATCGGAGGACAGGGAAGAGAAGGGACAGCTGATTGGAGGATAGGGAAGGGGCAGCTTGTTCTGAGTGATGGTCTGCTCTCTTGTTCTGGATTCAGTGTGCAAATTGGGGAAACGTGGTAGAGAGTCAGCAGTAGATTCTTCAGCCCTTAACGCACAAAAAAAAGAAAAGAAAAAAAGGAAATTGTCCATGTCCATGTTTTTTTTTCCTTTTTGATGAGGGGAGGGGAAGTTCCAACACCATATCCCCTTGCATGGGGCTGGGAGTGGTAGAAGAGAAAAGAGGAGAGGAGAGGAGAGGAGAAAAGAGAAGAGAAGAGGAGAGAAGGGTCTACAGAGCACTGCAACCTCTGACTCATAATTCCAAACATGATCACATGATCAAAAATAAAGATGCCGTAAATTTAACCCATTCAACCCCAGTATCCCTGTGGACACTGAAACAGGCCAGGCGTGCTGGCATGACGAATAAAACACATTAAATAAAACACTCATTTAGGATGAAGACACAGAATTGAACACATCATAGCTTCCAAAAATCGATAATAAACTGGAATTAACTCAAATTGATACAACTAAAACCCTCTACATGTTTTTCTTTTTTTTCACTCGCCCACCTCATTTCTTATTTAGGGACACCCGTCCAACCTTACAGGAAATACAGAAAAACAAAATAACCACACTAATTTAGGAGTAGTAACAATGAATGGGGGGCGGGGGCAAACACACAAACAAAACTACACTACTGCATCCAGCCAGACCCACTCTCAACACCACCTCATTCTACACGGGTGTGTGTCAGGGGTGTAAATAATCCATATGTATTGATGCATTAATCCTACGGCCGACGATTGAATCGTAGGGCCTTCTTAAGTATCGGAAATAATCAAATTGCTGGCCCCTGCCCAAGCTCCATAACATAATAGAAGTGGAAAAGTAATTTGTAAAAAAAATCAAATCGTATCGCAGGGTGGTGTCGAAAATAATCGAATCGCTGCCTTATGAAATGACTATCGAATCGGATCGTCATGGAGGCTGTGATTTACACCCCGTGTGTGTGTGTGTGTGTGTGAGGGGGGTTTGCTTGAACACGCACGGGGTCCAATGTGTGGTGGGGCCAGAGGACTGGGCATCTGGACTTCGCCGGGACTGGGCCACAATTGGGCCAGATGCAATGCAACAGCCCTCCCTCCAGCGCGGGAGCAGCTTCTCAAAACGGAAACTTTATTTTGAAAATAAATATCATTTTTAAAAAGTGTTTGATTTCTTAATTTCTTAAACCTGGGTTCCACAAGCCTATCACAGGCTATTAAAATGGGAGTTTGCAAACTTTCTCTCAAGTTTGAATGAGAATACTGACACATGATTGGGCCCCAGAGGGTCACATGATTAGGGGCGTGTCCTTTCTGACTGGAGGGGCAGAGGGAGGCTGGTGTAACGGTAGCCATCTAGCAGAGTTACCATAGTAACGAGGCCAACTAGCAGGGTTACCATAGTAACAAGGCCAACTAACAGAGTTCGGCGTAGAACGTTAGTTAAAACCTTCGTAATGAAGCCGCATGCAGTATCGGTAGCGCTGAGCTATCAGTTTGGAACTTCAGTGCAGGGGTATGGTGATGTGTCTCCAGCACCCGGACTGGAGCGTTGACTTGTGGGTGGCGGGTTCGAGCCCCAATGTGCCAACTAGGGCAGGATGACCGAAATTACACACTGAAGTTCGGTTCGTCTCCACACCAAAAGCTAGTGGTCACTCCCTCACACAATCACACATACATACACCACCTCAGCAGCGAACGGTTAACACACAGATACACACAAACGGGGAGCGTGTCGACAGCATTGTCCAGAAGAATGCAGAGCCCAGCAGGACACATTTAAAACAAAACAAAATCATCATCATCATCATCATCAGGGGAGGATTCCCAGCACTAAGGGGGCATTTCTCCACAATGTTGTTGCTAAGTAACCAAGTTAGCAACATACTTGGCTCCAATGCAATTTCCCCATTGACAAACCAACGAAGTTGCTAAGCCGTTCTTGCTTTCGAGAAACGGGATCCTGGATCAGTGGTAAGCCTTGAGGTAGTGGTAAACCGTTTAACAGAAGAGCCTGGGGTCCTCATTTACCTTCCTAAAAAAAAGAAAAAGGCGCCTGCGGGTCATTCATTAGCAGGTTTACCACTTCCTGGAGGTTAACTTCGCAGAGTTTAACACTTAACCATGTCCTTGGAATACGACCCAGGGGTGCATTTCTCAAAACTATAGTTACTAACTACATTAGCTACTTTGTTGTTTTTAATGCAATTTCCAAGATTGGCAACTACGTAAGTTGCTAACTGGCTAACAACTATGCTTTAGAGAAACGCACCCCAGGAGAGTAGTAAAGCAACCCCCCCCCCCCCCCTCCCCTCCACACACCAGCTCACCACCAAAACAAACAAAACATGAGAAATGAGCACAAACAAATAGGAATAGAATACGAAATAAAACTTCTAAACATGTTCTGTTGTCCATTTGAACATCCGTCTGTCCACAGGAAGAAGGGGACAGAGAGGGCGACGCATGCTTCAGTGGGGCGTCCCATCGGGACCGTGTGTGTGTGTGTGTGTGTGTGTGTGTGTGTGTGTGTGTGTGTGTGTGTGTGTGTGAGAGCTGGTGAATGAGAAGTACACGAGCGTGTGGGAAGGGGTGATGTGGTGATGGGGGTGTACAGACGCTCACAGGAGATGTGGTGTGTGTGTGTGTGGAGTGTGTGTGTGTGTGTGTGTGGGTTTGTTCTTTAAGGGAGCGCGGGGGGAGTGGGGGAATGGGGCGGGGGGCCAGTCCGAGGGGTGGGGTGTTTTCCAAGAGGTTACGCAGGGCGTTGTCAGGACTCCTTGTTGCTGGAGTCGTCCTCGGCGTGTGGGGGGGGGGGGTTCAGTGGAAATGGGGGGGTCGTGAGATGGGGGGGGGGGGGGGGGCAGTGGGAATGGGGGAGTCGTGAGATGGGGGGGGGGGTCGTTTGCGTAGAGATCACGCGTCCCCATGGCGTCATGACTCCTCGTTGCCGGAGTCGTCTTCGGCGTAGCAGCAGTCGTCCTCGTCCTCCAGATCGTCGTCGTCATAGTAATCATCGTACAGCAGGTCGGAACCCTCGTCAGGGGCCGGGGCTCGCGTGCGCACGCAGTATTCCGCCAGCGTCGTGGGCACCTTCACGCCATCACGGTCCGCATCCGCTTTAGTGGCCAACACCTGTTTCCTGTGGAGAGAGAGAGAGAGAGAGAGAGAGAGAGAGAGAGAGAGAGAGAGAGAGAGAGAGAGAGAGAGAGAGAGAGAGAGAGAGAGAGAGAGAGAGAGAGAAACATGGTTAGGGTGTGGCTAGTGACATTTTCATGCAAACCGGCCTTTACAAAGGTGGTAATGCAATTTAAGAAAATATACGGGAGTCCAGTTAAGTGAATTATTAAGGCTTTAATGATGTGTCAGTCTGTGTGACGGCATATGTGTATGTGTGTGCCTGATGTCTGCGTACTCATGTGGCGTGGTGTGTGTGTGTGTGTGTGTGTGTGTGTGTGTGTGTGTGTGTGTGTGTGTGTACCTGACTATCTGCGTGTGAGAACCTGATGATTCCTGTGTACTCTCTCTCCTTGCCTGCATGGGGTGTGTGTGTGTGTGTGTACCTTATAATCTCTCCGTTCTCCCGCTCCTTGCTGTCTCTCCACTTGCGGTACATGATGGAGGTAGGGGTGTGTGTGTGTGTGTGTGTGTGTGTGTGTGTGTGTGTGTGTGTGTGTGTGTGTGTGTGTGTGTGTACCTGATGATTTCTCCGTACTCCCGCTCCTTGCCCTTGCTGTCCCTCCACTTGCGGTACATGACGGAGGCGTCCACGTTGGCTGGAGAGAAGGTGTTGGGCTCATTCAGCAGCGAGATCACACTCAGCAGGATGGTCCTGTAGGGGGAGGGGAGAACACACACACACTTTAGTACTTGGATGTTAACCGGTAGCCGTCTAACCGGTAGTCGACCGGCGAACACACGCACGCACACACCGTTTAATCCTTTCTTGTGTGATGATCCAAGTAAAAGTTCTACAGATCTAAACATTATTGCCAATATTCTGCAGATTGGCAAGTGCGATGACTTGATAAGTCCAGTAGTGTCTGTGGATAAATGTGAAATCTACGTCTCCAGATGGACAAGCTCCCCAATATGGCAGAAACTGAACAGAATTTGGCCTCTCTCTCTGCATAATCCACACAGTTGCATGTTTGGCAGCTAAAAATGTCAGACAACGGAGAAGATCCCCCTTTTTGAAAAGCGCAATTTTCCCAGTCATAATTAGCACTTAAAATGTGATGGTGGTGGTATTCATGAAAAGGTAAAATTAGTGAATGGGTAGCATGAATTCTGGAAATAAACTAAAAATATTACACGGTGCACCTTTAAGGATTTATTCTTTTAATGTTCACGACTACATCCCTCGTCTGTAAACAACACTGCCAGAGGAGCCCGCAGTCAGAGGATGACTAGTCGTTTACTTTAAAAACTGGCGAGTCGAGATGTGCTAGTTAAACAATGTGTATAGTACACTGTTTAAGGCTACAACCAGAACGACAACACAGGAGAATGAAAACAAGAACACAAAAGGGGCTAGTAGCTACAAAGGGGTTAGTATTAGAACTGCCTCATGTTTAAAAAAATTAAAAACAGCATAATTGTCATCTGCCTTTGGTTAAGGTTAGTTATCTACTCTCTATCAGATGGTATATACTTTCTACTTTTTATTTTTATTCTCCCTTCTCCGTCGTTCCTCTCAGGCACATTGAATGACAGATATGTATGATAATGTGCTACACAAATCTAGAAATCTATTATAACCCAGGGGCCAGTAGCTACAGGGAGAGGGGCCAGTGGTTACAGGGAGAGGGGCCAGTAGCTACAGGGAGAGGGGGTCAGTGGTTACAGGGAGAGGGGCCAGTAGCTACAGGGGTCAGTGGTTACAGGGAGAGGGGCCAGTAGCTACAGGTAGAGGGGCCAGTGGTTACAGGGAGAGGGGTCAGTGGTGACAGGGAGAGGGGCCAGTAGCTACAGGGAGAGGGGCCAGTGGCTACAGGGAGAGGGGTCAGTAGCTACAGAAAGGTCAGTGGTTACAGGGAGAGGGGTCAGTAGCTACAGGGGTCAGTGGTTACAGGGAGAGGGGCCAGTAGCTACAGGGGTCAGTGGTTACAGTAGAGTGAGAGAGCGAGCACTGCTGTAAGGGGCAGTGACTGTGTGTGTGTGGTGGCCATGGGTGCAGCTGAGTTGAGTTGAGCAGGGAAGGAAAGCTGAGGAGCCCCCCAGTTGGGGCGACACCTGATCCACCGAGCAGAGCCGAGCCGCCTGGTCACACTGGTATAGGGGTCACCAAGACATAGCACACGGGGGATATGAGAGAGAGAGAGAGAGAGAGAGAGAGAGAGACACACACACAGAGAGAGAGAGAGAGAGAGAGAGAGAGAGAGAGAGAGAGAGAGACAGAGAGAGAGACAGAGAGACAGAGAGAGAGAGAGAAAGAGAGAAAGAGAGAGAGAAAACATGTATAATGGCAAGAGGATAAGGGGACTGTACCGTCTGTGAATGCACGTGCTTGTGCGCGTGTGTGTGTGTGCGTGTGTGCGTGTGTGTGTGGGCCGAATTACCCAGGGGCCCAGGGGCACCAACCATTTTTAACCAGTGAGGGGGGGGGGGGCAC
>NC_085872.1:46373987-46386487 GCF_034702125.1 Engraulis encrasicolus
AACCAATCACAATCAGAGGCTCTGCAACACTAGCCAATCGTCATCACAGGAACACCAGCAGAAGCCAATCAGGAGTAATGTTCCATGGTTCCTTTAGGGCAGTGGTACTCCGCCTTCTTTGAATAAACAGACCCCGCTCCCCACCCGGACTTCATCATTAGCATGCCAAAATGTTGCTAAATTATATATTAGCTAATTAATTAGCTAGTTAATTATGTTTAGTCATATCGCCAAGCCATGTGTGCCGTAAAATCACAATGAATGATATACAACTCTCTCTAACACCTCATTACAGCGTCAAGGAAGTGTATTAAGCATTGTTGCAATGTTCTATAGACTAGTGTTTAAAGTGTGCTAATATCATATGAACCAATTACCATATATAATACTTCATTGGCTTCCTGCTTCCAGTAGCCTTGTTACATCTGACAAAGCTGAGCATGACTGTGCAAGTCTGGTTTTGCCCAATGCTCTAATTTCAGACATGATAATGACGAGAGAGAGAGAGAATGACGAGAGAGAGAGAGAGAATGACGAGAGAGAGAGAGAGAGAGAGAGAGAGAGAGAGAAGAGAGAAGAGAGAGAGAGAGAGAGAGAGAGAGAGAGAGAGAGAGAGAGAGAGAGAGAGAGAGAGAGAGAGAGAGAGAGAGCGGGTGTGTGTGTGTGTACACCTCAAAACCAACACTCGGCAGGTGTGACAGGTAAGCACCTGTCGTCATTGAGCAGAGCCTCCCCGCGGCTGTGTTCTGCTTCCTAGTCTGGGTTTCTGGTGTCTGCACTCCCCGACCCCACCAGGCAGCCAGCTAGGCCTCCCACTGTGGCCGTGTTTGAGTCGACCAGCTTAAGGGTCTAGGCTCTGCCCTGGGTGCTCCTGGTTCCTGCACTCCCCGACCCAAGCAGGCAACCACTAGGCCTCACACGGCCACTAGCTAGAGTAGTGTTTCTCAACAGGGGTGCTACAGCCCCCCCAGGGGGCATCAGTGAGCCCTAGGGGGGTGTTGACAAGGGTACAGCTGAGAAGGGGGGGGGGAGTGTTGTTCAATAACCATTGGGAGGCATTACTCCATTTATTTTTAATACCCAAGTTGACAGGCTGTTGACAGGCTTATGTTGAGGTGAAGAGGGTGTTTGTTTGTTCAAAAAATGTTGAGAACCACTGCTCTAGATGGAGAGCAACGTGCTTGAACAGCACCTCACACGCACACCGAGTCATCCACCCCGGCCCTCTTCACACACACACACACACACACACACACACACACACACACACACACACACACACACACACACACACACACACACACACACACACACACACACACACACACACACACACACACACACACACACACACACACACACTTCTTTCCACCCCACCCCTATGACTAACACCTGCCCGGGTCCTACCCAGCACAGCACAGCGCCACGGAGACAGCAAGTTCAGCTCATCGCCTGAGCAAAAAACAAGCTCTGGGCTAACCCACAGGCTTAATAGTAGCTTATGGGGAAATAAGGCAGTGTTGTTTTGACACCGTTTTGGGTTTGTCGTTTCCCTCCTGTGGAGATTCCAACAGCAGGGGGTGTACATGTTGCTTGCCTGGCAGGCAGGGCTCTAAATTAACACCAGCCAACCGGCTGAGCATGTACACCGTTTTTCTTGTGAGTGAATTCTATCGTTTTACTCTTGTTTGTTTTTCTGTGTTGGCGTCATGTCTCCAGATGTGTTTTATGTGTTATGATGCAGCAACCTCCCTGTCTCCAAAGCAAATTTCTCCTTCGTGGAGACTAATAAAGACACCTAACCTAACCAAGTGCTGGTGAAATGTCCGCTTGGCTGGTAGAAAAGACCAACTTACGAGCCACTCTGGACCCATTAGTGAGTGTGTGAAGTTGAAGTTGGATGAAGTTCTACCCAACCAAGTTTGGCTAGCAGTGGATTTTTTTTACATTTTATTTAGAGGCCTGTTGACAGGACAATGATTAAAATACTTAACATAAGCCATCACAAGTAAGCTTGTGTGTGTGTGAGCTCGTGTGTGTGTGTCAGGTGTTGATCTTACCTCATAGATGTTGGGGTGCCACATTTTGGTGAGGAAACGGAAGGCTGGTGGAGAATATGGATAATCGATGGGGAACTTGATTCTGGCCTGGAGGCAAAGGGCAGACAGACACAAACACACAGACAGACACAAGCAAGCACACACACACACACACACACACACACACACACACACACACACACACACACACACAAAACGTGAGTTTCGTCAGAGTTCCTGATAAACAACACAGCTGTTCCCATTCCAGTCCAACCAGGTTTCAGGCAAAACAACCAGCCAGGACACCTCCTCCAACCCCCTCAAGCACAGCAGCCACTTAAACAACAACAACACATTTTCACATGTACATGTACTAACATTTATGTGGAAAAAATGGTGTTACTCTGGCAAATTAAAGCACATATGTTAAAACGAATGAGTGTCGTTTCTAAAAAGTGGGTTAGTGTGTGCAGGGGCAAATGCTCTTTAAAGCGCTCTCTCTCTCTCTCTCTCTCTCTCTCTCTCTCTCTCTCTCTCTCTCTCTCTCTCTCTCTCGGGGGTCAGGTTCGGAAGCAATATAAATGGCTCTGGCCACATCACATGTCACTGGGCCCAGGGAAGCCGACAGAGGGGGACAAAGGGGACAGTTGTCCCGGGCCCAGGGACAGCGGGGGCCCCAGAATTGGGTTCTCATAACATTTTACATTTAACATTTTACGTTGGGGTGTCTTTCAGACGACGTTGTCCTGGGCCCAGCCAAAGCTATCAGAGGCCCTTAATTTGGGCCTCCCGGGATAGGTCTCAGCCCGGTGGAGTTATTCAGCTCTGGGCAAGACGGCCTGCTCCGACACCACACACACACACACACACACACACACACACACACACACACACACACACACACACACAGTTGACATTACCGAACCTGCCAAGTCCAATGTGCAGCTAAAAGTAAACAAAGGAGGGATCTGAACTTCCCTCGTTATGGCCTACTTTCTCTAATCCCACGGAAACAACATTCCAGCATCTGTTCCAACGGTGTACAGGAGAATTGGGCCAGTTTGAATGCTGATGCCAAAAGAAAGTGTTAACCTGATTTGCTGTCAACAGTTATGTTTCCATACAGGTCTTTTGTTTTCAATCAGGAGCTGGTTGTATGTCAAGGGCTAGTGTTTCAACAATGAGAACGCTGATCAAAACGATTCTGACAACCGTTTCTCTAGTCACAAATTCAGGTTGGAAATTATGGGACGATGAAAATGCACTTAAATAACAACAAGGACTATCTATCCAGACCGTGGAAAACAGCGCACTGGATGTGCAAGCAGACAAAAACAAGCGAAGGATCAGGGTGACATGCTTCCTGGTAGTCGACTTAATAGCTAAGTTATTCTTTTGTTGAGCACTGTGCTAAAAACACCAGAACAAAGGCAGGAGATCTTTGACAGCTTTACTGACAAGCGAAGCTCTCTTGAAAGTGACTACGATTACAGCATAATCAAAAGAGTTAAGGTTCAGTGGAAGGGACATGTAATTGAATACTAAAAATTAAGCAAGGTTACCGTTGGCTATTTTGAAAAACAGGACTGATATCCTGTCAACCAAGCAACTGGCCACAAAGCTTTGGAAGCCAGATAGCAAGCTACATTAGCCTGCTATATATAGTAAGTGAAAACAGCTAGCTTCTGGCATCTATATATAGGGGAATGCCAGACCAGCAAGCGGTTTGACACTGAAAATCACATTTAAGTTATTTATAAAAGAACTTGATTTAAGTTACCTTAAAATATCCTCCTTCGTAATGTGTGTTGGGGGGTCCGAAAATGGCTACTTCCCAGTTGTACATGTCAGCTTCGTCCACCAGTGTTATTTTGAATCCTTCGACAGGTTCCTCTTGAAGACTTTTCATTTCAAGCATTAAAGCTTTTTGCGAGCTAGCAACCTGAGAAGTACTGTGTTGAGCCATCTTTGGAAGATATTCGGCTGATTATCTAACTTTGAATCAATGCAACTGCACTGTTTAGCTAACGTAGCTAGCAAGCCAGCTAGCCAGCCAGCAATATTTTGCTAGCTAACCTAGCCTCTGTACAAAACCTTCTTTGTTTGTTTGGACTTCTCCTTTGGGTATAATACGAGCTAAGAAGGCAAAGCTCGGAAAATACAGCGCCTGAAATGTCACTGAAGTAGCTGTCCGTGTGAGTCAAAAAATGATTTTGGATTTACTGAACAAAGGCCAATTAGTTGGCCTGGTGTCCATGAAAATAAATGGCTAAAAGAACCTACAGCTCTATGATCTCTTCGCAGGATAATTAGCTAGGCTAACAGTATCAGCGAAACGATTACTTTTCCAAGGCGATCAGAGCTAGCCAGCTAGCAACCGATCAAACAAAACTGTGTTTAAATTACAGAAAACAAATGTGGATAGATAAACTGAAGCCTTATCTGCACAACTGCATAAGGCCTTACGCGATGAACAAAAAACAGACTGAAGGAACAACTATTCCCGTTGAGTAATTAGAGACATCTGAGTCGACGCAGGTGTGTCGGCTTGATATATTTCTTTCCTCCATTCCCATTGGTCAACAACGGCCGCTTTGCAATATGGGAAATGAGGTTTAATACGCCAGCTCCCATTGTCAGACCTCAACAGCTGCTATTTCTTTGTTTCACTGAAGCCACAGACACAGCACAGGCTATGTTGAGTTGTAGTGGTGAAATGCTGAATGAAACAAATACAGTTCCTCAAATTAAACTCAAATAATTTAAGGTGATTACATTTCCAAAGTTTGGTAGTCTAATTGAGCGGGCCTAAATATTCTTTGTCCAAATTGGGTCTGGTCTACTCTAGGTCAAATGGAGCGCTTTACGGTCTTTGTTGAATGAAGATATTACATTAGGATTAATGTAATGTAAAAAGTAAAAGTAATAGAAGTACAAAAACACAAGTAGGCCTAATGAACCTATATTTTGTTTTGAAATGATTAAAATAATGTGTGTGTGTGTGTGTGTGTGTGAGAGATAAGGGCTATGGAGATGGCTATGGCCAATGGCCATGGTTGTCCTGTGTTGTTGTGTTTTTGTTTTGTGGACTCATCATCCATACCTCCATTGCGGAAGTATGTGATTAACTGGAAATATTAACATCTAGTAGGCACTGTATGTGTTTTCCTTATCAATATCAATATCATGGGCGACATCAACAGACAGGTAAGAGGCAAAAGAGGTAGACCAGAACAATGGAACCTGCAATGACACCTCATGGAACTGTGGGCCATGGAGCAGCTTTTGGTCTGTTGTTGTATGGGTCTTGGGGGTTGAGGGGTATACTAAGCAGTCTGCTGTTGTATGGGTCTGAGGGGTACACTAAGACGCTATGGGTCTGAGGGGTACACTAAGACGCTATGGGTCTGAGGGGTATACTAAGACGCTATGGGTCTGAGGGGTATACTATGCTATGGGTCTGAGGGGTATACTAAGACGCTATGGGTCTGAGGGGTATTAAGACGCTATGGGCCTGAGGGGTATACTAAGACGCTATGGGCCTGAGGGGTATACTAAGACGCTGGCTCAGGAGTAAACCAGGTCCTTAACTTAACTTGGTTTCTGAGGGGTATTAAGACGCTATGGGTCTGAGGGGTATTAAGACGCTATGGGTCTGAGGGGTACACTACGCTATGGGCCTGAGGGGTAATAAGACGCTATGGGCCTGAGGGGTATACTACGCTATGGGCCTGAGGGTTATACTAAGACGCTGGCTCAGGAGTAAGCCAGGTCCTTAACTTAACTTGGTTTACTCCTGAGCCAGTTTCTTATAGGCCCCAGGTTGGAACTCTGGAGCTCTGCCAATACTTGTAATTAAACCATATAAATATTAATTTGTTTATTCTTTAGTTTGTTGTAATTAAATATTGTTAAATTAGACACATGCTGTGACTCTTTCTGAGGTCTATAAGTTATTTTATGGTAAGTTTGGAGAATAGCTGAAACCCAAGAAACCACATAAAGATCCCAAAAAAGAAGAGAAGAGATAGATCGATGGATTAGGCTGTCAAAGTGTCCACATGGTCTTTGCAAATAGGCCATTGACATCATGTCAGTATTACGTGCTCTCTACTGTATCCTCTCTACATTACGGTGCTTGTGTACTGCTGCACCCTCATTGACCCCACTCTGCCTGAATGTCCTCTTTGTAAGCCACTCTGGTTAGAAGCAGCTGCTAAATGTAATGTAGGCCTGGCTATTCATGTGAAATGGTGTCATGATCTCTTGCCTGAACCAAAACAAACCGTAACACTTTATTTTAGGGATACATCTATTAGCACTACATACAATATTAATGCCTGCATAAATAACTTGTAAGGCATGTACTAAGCAAACGCTAAGGCCTACTAGGTCCTTACTAAGGTTAAATTGGTAATAAATAACTTATTGTGCATGAACAAGACATATTGTGAATACATGCCTAACACATGTTTGATTTTGCTTTGTACATGCCTTACAAGTTACTTATACAGGGATATTGTATGTATTAGTGCTAATAGATGTATCCCTAAAATAAAGTGTTACCAAACAAACAAACAAAAAATAAAAAATGAAATAAAAATAACCCCACTTGGTATTTACACCTATTTCCTGTGCACAGTGTATCTGCAATTATGCTATGAATATGACCTTGATTAAGTGGCTTTGGATAAAAGTGTCTGCCAAATAGGCCTACTGCCTGCTTATCATTTTATTCTGCTTGAGGAAAACTATTGTCTTTGGTAGAGTCAAGTAAATAATCACAATATGTACGCTTACACTAGCATATTTGTTTTCATCTTTTTGTTGTTTATGATTTCTTATTGAGATTAAAAATCTCTTCTACAAGCGCGTCCTGTTGCATGGCGTCAGTTGCATTAAAATAACAAATCAATTCAAACAATTTCAAATGAGGGACTCCTTTGGTGGAAATCAGTTCCTTCAGTTTGTTCCACAGCTCAACTTCCATGTGTTAGTGGACGACTTTGTAAGAAGGAAGAGCAGAGAGAGACTTTTGACCAATCCTTAGATACAGTAGGTTGGCGCCGATGGTTAGTCAGATAAGTTACCTGTGTTGGAAGAAAACGGTTTCTTTTTTTTATTAAATTTTTACTTTTGACACCTCTGACCAGGTTGGACTACAGTGTGCTGTGGGGAGGAGCAAGGCTAAAATCCCAGTGGAACTTCCAAGAACACACAAGTGCCTTTTCTCAACACTACAGTAAGACCAGAGGGCAACACTTCACTTGACGCTGGAGTCATATGGTTGACATAAGTGTCATAATAGTGTCAGGACAGTGTCATGACACTCATGAATGGCTCAAAGACGTCCAACATGTCCTTCAGTGCAACGGATACTTTTGCTTACTGTAAATGCAAAAAAAGAATTTTTTTTATTATTATTTTTTTGGCTTGGCTTTCATGCATTGACTTTTTAAAAAATTGTTTTGAAATGTCATGTTTTTCACAGTTACAGTAAGCAAAAGCATCCGTTAGCACTGAAGGACAGTGTCATGTTGGACGTCTTTGACCCGAACAAGTCATAAACATGATCATGTCAATATCATAAACATTTATGGTCAAGAAAAGTTGACATTGTTGGGGCTGTCTCAACAGTTTTCTGCAATAAAATGAATGAAAAATACAAAAGACACTAGGTATAGATTTCTTTTTAATCTTTGTGCACAAGACATCTCTAAGTATGTCTTTATCAATGCCATGCCATGGACGACAACACCATGGAGCTGTCTTCAGTCAGACTTGAACTGGGTCTGAAAATGATTAAAGTGTGCAGACATGTGTGCTTTAAAATTCACAGTTCTTTTCCATGTCTGGTCCCTTTTGGGTGTGTGTGCGGTGTAACCCCATTTGACCAGGGATGAAAACTTGTGCATTGTGTTTTTTTCCCCCACATTTGCATCTGGCAACACTGGCGTGCGTGCACTACTTCATCTGTGGCAATTAAAGGACCTCCACATATAGTCAGACACACTCATAGGCTTCCCTCCACACATGCGGCGCCTGCTGAACATGTGAAATATGGTTCAAAAGCCAGGCCAGGCCCTACCGTGGCCTAACGGTCGGGCACTCGTCTGCTATGCGGCCGACCCGGGTTCGATTCCCGGGTCCTTTGCCGGCCCTTCCCCGTCTCTCTCCCCCCACTTGCTTCCTGTCACCGTCTTCACTGCAGTATCATAAATAAAGTCAAAAAGACGAAAAAACATATCCTTTAAAGAAAAGCCAGGCCAGGTCATGATATTTGCTAAGTTTGCAACGCTGTTAAAAAGTATTTGAAAATACTGTATGTCTGAAATGTCTTCATCTGGGGTAACTAGTCTTAAGGTGTCAGGCCATCTCTCCTTAAAGTGATACTGTCCCATTTTTGGAAATAAGCTTATTGTACACCTCCCCTTGAGTTAAATAATTGAATTGTACCTTTCTCCTGTACTTTCAACCGTTCTCGGGGTATGGCAGTGCAAATTTTACCTCCAAGCCCGCAGTTAACATTGAGTCCTATGAGACCAGCTGGTGGCTAACTGGTCTCATAGGACTCAATGTTAACTGCTAGCCATCTGTGCATTACCAGGCTGTAGGCTGGAGGGCTGCAGGATACTTCTCTGGTTTCAGGCCTGTAGTGGGCAAGACTCTCTAGTAGTTGTGCTCTTATGCTCTGACTGACATTGACAGGCACACACACACACACACACACAACTTTGTATATGTGGGTACATATACACATAACCACATACATATAGTATATTGAACATACACACACACACACACACACACGCACGCACACACACACACACGCACGCACGCACGCACGCACGCACGCACGCACGCACGCACGCACGCACGCACGCACACACACACACTCACTCACACACACACACACACACACACACACACACACACACACACACACACACACACACACACACACACAGTAAGTCTTGGTCCACGGATCTCCAGCTGTTCAGCCTTGTGCTCCATTTTGAGGTCATCTTACTGGGGGGTGGGGGGTGGAGGGGGGTCATTGAGTTGTGAGGGCTGTGGGGCTGAAGACAGCTGCTGCTTGAGGACCAGTCACACACCACACACCTCCACACCAAACACTTCCATCTCCACCACCACCTCCACCTCCACCCTCACCGCCACCAAGCTCACCTCACCTCACCGCACAGGAAGGCATATATGCCAGGCCAAAAGAGACAGATCCATTCCCTGGCCAACACATCACATACCAAAGCAGGCATGTCCCAGACCCAAACGGGGATATCCCAGGTGGAAATAGGCATAGTCCTCCTGGCCAACACAGACATGTCATCCCATCCCAAAGCAGGTATATACCCCGGCCAAAGCAGGTATAGTCCTAGTCACCACAGGCATTTGCCAGGCCAAAAACAGGTATGTACCAGGCCAAAAACAGGCATGTACCAGGCCACCCCAGGCAGGCGTACGCGTGAGGCCCCCCCCATCATGCGTACCCGAGGCCCTGGTCGTCAGCGTGGCCCCCCCATCAGGCGTATCCGAGGCCCTGGTCGTCAGCGTGGCCCCCCCATCAGGCGTATCCGAGGCCCTGGTCGTCAGCGTGGCCCCCCCATCAGGCGTATCCGAGGCCCTGGTCGTCAGCGTGGCCCCCCCATCAGGCGTATCCGAGGCCCTGGTCGTCAGCGTGGCCCCCCCATCAGGCGTATCCGAGGCCCTGGTCGTCAGCGTGGCCCCCCCATCAGGCGTACCCGAGGCCCTGGTCGTCTGCGTGGCTGCGTTGGTGCAGCTTGAGGGAGTTGAGGTGTGAGTAGGCCTTGCCACACTCCAGACAGCTGTACGGCTTCTCTCCTGTGTGGCAGCGCTGGTGGGAGATCAGGTGAGACGTGCAGTAGAACCTGCAGAGACACGCTTAGTTTTAGTTTCCTCATAGCTTTTCTGTATCTACTACTATTTAATATCATTCTCCCGGGCAGGGGCGCAACTACAGTATATGCGACGTACGCGTTGCAGGGGGGCGCCAGAGAGAGGGGGGCACCAAAGAGAGGGCGTTGGAGGGCGCCAAATAATTATTACGTGTTTTTTTGGGGGGGTGGGGCACCTAAATAGTTCTTGCATACCCCCCCCCAGAAATGAGTAGTTGCGCCCCTGCGAGTCCCGGGTGTGGCAGCGCTGGTGGGAGATCAGATGAGACGTGCAGTAGAACCTGCAGAGACATGAGTTTCATCTTAGCTGCTGTTTCCACGTAGCAGGAATTTTTTTTAGAAGGGTATTTTTTTTCTCCTGTTAAGGTGTAAACGCAACATGTGGATAAAAAATAAATCCTCCATTGTAACAAATGCGTCTCAGCCCCCTAAACAGGATATCTTTTTCTTCTGCTTTTAGGCCTATATACCTGGATTATAAATATCTGCTACGTGGAAACGTAAGGCCAAAACCAATGCAAAATCAATGCAACCAGGAGAAAAAAATATCCACATATAAAAATATCCAGCTACATGGAAACAGCGCCTTAGTTTTCCTTTATCTACTACTACTCCTATATTATATAAATATAATTCTCGCCGGTGTGGCAGCGCTGGTGAGACGTGCAGTAGAACCTAGAGAGACATGCTTAGTTTTTGTAGCCAAGCATTGTAGCCAAATAAAAAAGTAAAAAATTGCAACCTTGAGTGCCTCAGCATCTGTCTTCCTGGACCAAGTTTGAGAGCCCCTACACTGATGAGCACCAAGGAAAAAAGGTGAAGACCCAGAAGCACTCCAATTACCTGCTTGTGTTTGATGCTTAGTTTTAGTTTCCTCATAGCTTTTCTGTATCTACTATATTGTATAACTCTTTTGTTCATATTACTTGAATCAGGGGAAGTCCCCATGTAGTAAAATATTTTGGGGACACTGAACATTATCGGAGACATGTGCATCTACTTGGTGTGGTCACAAGGCTGCTGCTGAACCAACAAAATATTACAATTGGACGACAAACCAATGGACATTAAGGCTGCAATGATATTATATTGAATTGAGAAATCGCGATACACAGTCATGATACTGTATCGCGATACAAGAAGGCAGTATCGTGATACGCTTCTCCACAGTTCTGTTACCCTTCAGAGCGGAAAACACGAGCTATGATGTGACAGTGCTTTCAAGTTTCAAAACCTCCTCATTATTATTTTTAAAGGGACACTGTGCGGGATTTTTTTGTTGTTTATTTCCAGAATCCATGCTTGCTGCCCATTCACTAATGTTACCTTTTTCATGAATATTTACCACCACCATCAAATTCAAAGTGTTCATTATGACTGAAAAAAATGCACTTTTCATACAAGGCAACCCAGTTTCAATGAGCAGCATAGTTGCAGTACCTTTTTTGTCCATTTCCTGCACAGTGTCCCTTTAAACAGTTTTTTAATACTTAGTAGCGACTTATAACCTGCTCTACCTACAAATGTTCCTGAATAATTTTTTTGTGAAAAAAAATTAAAAAGACACATTTAAAAAAATAATTCTGTGTATCAAACCGTAGATCAAAGATCATGATCCGAACCGAATCGTGAGTTAAGTGTGTCGTTACAGCCCTAGCAATTGGACACCAAACCAATGGACATTAACGTTAGTGCTACAGACCTCTTCCAATGGACATTAACGTTAGTGCTACAGACCTCTTCCAATGGACATTAACGTTAGTGCTACAGACCTCCTCCAATGGATACTAACGTTAGTGCTACAGACCTCTTCCAATGGATATTAACGTTAGTGCTACAGACCTCTTTCCGCAGGCTGTGCATGTGAAGGGTCTCTCCCCTGTGTGTATGCGCTGGTGGATCTTCAGGTAGAAGTGCGTGGTGAACGTCTTGCCGCACTGGCCGCACCGCGACCGCTTCCCGACCCCGCCGTCACCACCTCGGCCCTCCGCACCGCCAACCTCCCCTGAAGCTCCGGCAACACCGCCGCCAACGCCCCCAGCAACAACGCCGACCCCGACAGACACGGACGGGTGGTCGGCGGCGGAGCTGTAACCGCTGGAGACGTCGGCGTGGTGATGTGATAGTGGGAGGGCAGGCGGGGGCGGGGGATGAGGGTCCTGGTGGTGTGATGCGAGAAGGCAACGCTGGTCCCTCAGCAGGAGGTGCGGAGCAGGAGGAGGAGGAAGAGGAAGAGGAGGAGGAAGAGGAGGAAGAGGAGGGGGGTGATGGGACAGGGGGTGCGGCGGCTGCAGGAGGTGAGGCATCATGGGTAATGGTAAGGAAGGGGGAGGGACCTCTGCTGGGTGGGCGGGGTCTATGCTGGCTTCCCCCTCCTCTGGGTCGCAGTCCTCCCATGATGCACTGTAGAGTTTCGGCTCACCGGGCGCACGCTGACCCAGGGGCTCTACTGCAACCACACAAGGAGAACACACACACACACACACACACACACACACATGGTCAATATCACCGGGCGCTGGCTGAC
>NC_085872.1:46388987-46408987 GCF_034702125.1 Engraulis encrasicolus
TGTTTTATTTTTTTTTCATTACATAGACCCCTGCAAGAGAGACTAATGAAACTGTGTTGTAACAGAAATGATTCACTGTACTGCATTTTTAAACAAATATAAATAACAATGTACTACTAATATCATGGGTAAAATGTTATGTAGCCTTTTTTCTCAAAATATAAATGGCTGAAATGTAGGGCTAGTCCAGTGTTTCTCAAACTTTTTCATGCTTAGGACCACTCCCCCCCCCCCCCACTCCCCCCCCCCCCCCCCTCCTAAAAAATGTTCAGGTACCACCTGTGAACTGAATTGACAGTTGAAGGGTGCTTATTTGACAGTGCTAATTTCGATGCAATGTATTCACATTACAAGCCTGCCTTTTTGTGGTGAAAATAATACTTCAGCTGTGTTTAGCTTTGTAATTGTGTGTTACATATATAGCCTACTTCTAGCTAGTCTTGGAAAAGTAGAAATCCCCTCGTGGACCACCTGAGCACTGTCGCGGACCACCAGTGGTCCCCGGACCACACTTTGAGAATGACTGGCCTAGGCCTATAGTTTCTCCATGCGCCAATGTCATACTGTACTCATTGTTTAGCCATTTTGCATTTACACTGCATGAATAACACCCCCCCCCCCCCCCCCGCGTGAAAGGACACCCCCCCAAAAGGCCCGCGTGAAAAGTCCCCCCCACCAAAAAAAAATCCCGGCTGCCCCCATAGTTTCCAAAATTTCTGTGGGAAACACTGTGGACATATGTTTTAACTCTAAAATGTTGAAATATCAGCCAATACTCGATACCATTGTGGGCCTTGGGTACCAATGCAGATTAGTTGTTTTAGTATTTGGGAGCCTTGGGCATGTACACAAACTTGTCTTAACAGGACTGCAACTGTCTGGACTGCGCAAAACAACAGCAAAGAGACTGGCAAAATACTGTTCCATCTCTGCCATCATAGGCAGTTTGTCCATTTGGAGACAGAGATGCCATATTTATCCATAAATATTGGACTGAATAACAACATGATCATACCTATACAACTCTGTGATTTCTGATTTCCATCAGTATTTGGGTCTGTATAACTTTTAATCTGCTGCGATCCAAATACAAGTACTAAACTGTGTGTGTGTGTGTGTCTGTGTGTGTGTGTGTGTGTGTGTGTGTGTGTGTGTGTGTGTGTGTGTGTGTGTGTGTTTCATCAGGGATGATAACTGTGTGCATTCTATTCTCTTTGTTTATCGTCGTATATCTGTCAATACAAATAAAAAAGTAAAATGTGTGTCGTACCATCACCCTTGTTCCTCTATGTGTGTGTGTGTGTGTGCGTGTGTGTGTGTGTGTATGTGTGTGTGTGTGTGTGTGTGTGTGTGTGTGTGTGTGTGTGTGTGTGTGTGTGTGTGTGTGTGTGTGTGTGTGTGTATCGTACCATCCCCCTTGTTCCACTGCTCCTCTTCAGCCTTCTCTTCTTTGATCTGAAATGGTCCGTGCTCCTCTTCATCCTCCTCTTCCTCATCCACCTCCACCTGGAGAGGAGAACCCATATATTAACAATCAGACGAGAGCAGGTCACTGGTCTTCAGAAAGACCTACAGCTTAACCAATCAGACGAGAGCAGGCCACTGGTCTTCAGAAAGACCTACAGCTTAACCAATCAGACGAGAGCAGGCCACTGGTCTTCAGAAAGACCTACAGCTTAACCAATCAGACGAGAGCAGGCCACTGGTCTTCAGAAAGACCTACAGCTTAACCAATCAGACGAGAGCAGGGCACTGGTCTTCAGAAAGACCTACAGCTCAACCAATCAGATGAGAGCAGGGCACACAATGTACCCACTTCAAAATTTAGGGATTTCAGTATACCCACTTAAAATGGATGGATCCATTATTTAGAATAGCACAAATATATACAGTGTACCCACCTCAAAAAAGTAGACTACACCACTGATGCAGTCCATTTACCACTTACTAACCTGTAGAGGGAATGCCTGTCCTATGGCGTCTTTCCACTCTGACGTGGATCCTCTGTCTGGAATAAGCGAACTGGACCAGTGGGAGATGCCAGCTGTGGAGGAGAACATCAGTGGTAAACAGAGGGCTCAAAAGTACCCGTGAAAGTTAACTCATGGTGTAAATTACAACACCAGCACATGATATTACATAGCTGTTACACCATTTACACCAGGGGTGGGGAACCTTTTTCATTCGAGGGGCCACCTCAAATTTCTCCGAGGGCCGTACTATGAACACAAACCAGAATTTCCCCCTGCACTTTAGGCCTACTGTATATTGAAAGCAGACACCTCTTTAAAACAAACCCACCTTCTTTAGGTCCCCTGAATATAACTTAATTGTATTGCAAATGTAATTTCTAAGATTCCTTCACAAAATATGTCATATTTCATATGAAGCTGCATAACATTAAAATCATATCGGGGGCCGGATAAAGCGGCCTGAAGGGCTGCAAACGGCCCTCGAGACATAGGTTCCCCACCCCTGCCTTACACCATTGTACTCAATCAGGTATATAGATTGTGTTGTTACTGAAAAACACTACAACCCTAACAAGGGGTCCTGCCGTGGATCATGTGGCAGGGCACTGGACTGTTACACTGGCAATACAGGTTCGATTGCAGCCTGGGTCCTTAGCCGGCCCTTCCACATCTCTCTATCCCCACTTGCTTCCTGTCTGTCCTCCACTGTCCTCTCACAAATAAAGGCCCAAAAATCCCAGAAATATCTTTTAAAAAAACCTAACTGGGGTAAACATTGGTGAAGAAATCTTCAAACACACAAGGCAGCATACTATCCTCTATCCAAGTGGTTCTCAACCTCTTTTGAACAGACACCATCTTGACCTCATCCTAAGCCTCCCAACGCCCCCTTAACCTCATGATAAGGCTCTCAACACCCCCCTTAGTATTAAAAAATGAAATGGACTAATGCCCCCAATAACAACTAGGCACAGCCCCCTCTCAACTGTATCCTTCTCAACGTCCCCCTGATGCTCCCCAATGCCCCCTGGGGGGCTGTAGTGCCCCCGTTGAGAAACACTACTCTATCAGATTATCTAGTTTAGTTTAGTTTATTGGTTTATTTGACAGGGGCCATGTACAAGACATCTCCAGTACCAGAGTTAGCTACAAAGCTAATTTGCATCCGTGGTCCCTGGGCAGGAAACTATCAAATAATCACATACATTAAAACATGGACAATGTGTGTCCTTACAAATGTTTCACATTAAGAGCAGTCATATCTACACTGACAGTCCCAAAATAAATTTGAGGTCATATTCTAGACTGCATCAGGAGAGCGGTTAATGCCCTATAGGTCAGGGGTTCTTAACCTTTTTCTCTTAACGCACCCCCTTACCTGTGCCCAAGACAAGGCACGCACCCCCAACCCAAACTTCTACATGTGTGTATACACAATAAAAATTGACTTCAGTGATTAATTGCAATGATTCTTGTTTGAGACATTAATGAATACCTCAATGACGTTACATTGGGACCAACACATTTGAGTTGGCCGAAATTACTGCTCGGTAGCAGAGTTTTGGTCTCAACCTCAACACAAACAAAATTCTGCGCGCCCCCTGAAATCTCTGGCGCACCCCCAGGGGGTGCCCGCACCCCAGGTTAAGAACCACTGCTATAGGTAACATGGGGTCAAAAGGCCCTCTGTGCACCTTACATTTACAATACAGTCTACTCATGGGCAGTCATGGGTTGGCAGTTAGGGCGTCAGACTTGTGCCCCAAACGTTGCCGGTTCAACTCCTGAGCTGCCAGGTTGGTGGTGGGGGGGGAGTAATTAACCAGTGCTCTCCCCCATCCTCCTCCATGGCTGAGGTACGGTGGGGGGAGTAATTAACCAGTGCTCTCCCCCATCCTCCTCCATGACTGAGGTACGGTGGGGGGAGTAATTAACCAGTGCTCTCCCCCATCCTCCTCCATGGCTGAGGTACTCTGAGCATGGTACCGTGCCATCGCACTGCTCCCTTGGTGTGCCATTGGGGGCGGCCCCCTTGCACGGGTGGTGAAGCATAAATGCAATTTTGTTGTGTGCACTTCTGTGCTGTGGAGTGCTGTGTCACAATGGGAGTTGGAGTTTCCCAGTTGGGCTTTCACTACTCTGTTATGACCAAGGCTCTCATCTGAAGTCCAAATGTCAAACCCCACTAAATAGGCCAATGTATCTATTCCTATGCATTTGAAGCTTCTAAATTATCCTATCAATCTTATTCAAAAGTTAAGTTATGAACTGGACTCCAAAAATATAACCCAGTTGTTAACAACGTAATTTACTGGCCTACTCGAGTAAATCTCTCTACCGTCTGTGTTAGTCAATTCCTTACTCCATTAAGGCCTATTTGAGGAGTGGTTTCCAGGGACAACACTATATAATACCACAGATTTGGTGTTTTGTTGTGTTATATTTCAGACAAAAATATACCCTTCCAACTAAAATTCTATGACAAAAAAAGGTTTGTTTTTCAGCTTTAAAATGTCATCACATAGACAACTGGTGAATTTGGACACCCGTGGTTGTTCATGTCATTGTCGTGTAGCTAGGGCAGCCTACCTTGCGCACGCGATGCCCCGTCATTTACTTGGATTCCAACGGAGCGCGAGTTGGCTGGTGACTTCTTGGCTTGGGTCTGTCGCGCGGACTTCAGCTCGTTTTCAGTCAGTTGCAGTCGCCGCCAGAGTGCTTCGATCTCCCTTTCTCTTCTGGATATCTCTTGACGTAACAGTGTCGAGTCGTTGTCAATGGCTTTACTCATCTCCGCAAGTGCTGATTTGGCAAATACCTCCATAATAGAGGCTAACTGAGTGTGTATGTCGACTGAGTTTGTCATCATGCAAGTGATGCTCAGATTTAGGCGTAATCACAAACGTTGGCTCGCAAGTTGTCACGCTACCGCAGGACAGCCATGCAGAATGTCAACCCAATCAGTAATAACGGATATGAATATTGGCTGAAACGTGACTAAAATATCATTTTAGTTCGATGCCCTGTAATCGAAGGATACCATTATTTCAGCTGCGTTGTGGTGGTGTGCTGTAACTGGAGATAGCACGGACGCCGTGGTAATACAGCTCTGCATCTGGGCAATTTTGACACGAGTAGCCTACATGTTCCTCAAATATGTATTTATACATGACATCGCAGCATCACCAAGCGTGCACGAACAGTAGACAAACCTATAAAATAACAAACGCAGATCATAGACCATCTTCTTTGACAACATTCTAGTTATTTCCTGTTTGTGGCGACAGAAATGCTGCCACATGCTTTTGCTTAGACCAATAAAATGTGATGCTCGGGTCATGTAGCCGTATTGACCAAAAATGATGCGCAAAATTACGCGCAAAACAAACAAACAAAAAAGACATCAATGTTTGCATCTTTGGCCAACTCTTGTCTGGGGAGTTCAAGTTCATCAGCTCCCTTCCTCTACATCTACATCTACATTAGCTATATGTTAAATAAACCACTGAATAGTTTTGATGAAATTGTAGATGTTTTTTTATTGAAAAACAAATTCCCAATGCAAGATTGCGAATACATTTTACTGTACAAACTCTCTTAAAATAGGTCCACAGTATGTGCAGAGTAACCTACTAGTTTACATAAACCAGACTAGGTCAATTCACTTAATTTGGTAAACACTAGAGTAAAATGAGATAAAATTAAACAGTTCGAGTTACAAAAAAACTTGAATGTTCCTTTCCTATGCAACTTGTAATCTTGCATAATTAGAGCAAAGAGTCCTCTGCTTCTGCTATAAATGTGATTCTCTTAAAAGACTGCAAAAGCCTCGAAACTGTAGGCCTACAAGAAAATGAGTCTTAGAAAATGTATAACCTAAATGTGGTGCGCATTTATATTTGTTAGTATTCAGAAAAAAAACACATAACATTGCAACTGATTAACATAATATCTACATTAACTGGCCGATTGGTTTGATCACAATGATCCTGTTTGTCTCTTGTGTTAACTTCAACACAATCTTCGACACAATCACTGTCAGTCTTTTCAGTCCTCTGCAGGGTCACTGGGGCAGTTATGGCCTAGTGGTTAAGGACATGGGCTTTAGATCAGAGGGTTCGAATCCCACTCCCTAGTGGTTAAGGACATGGGCTTTAGATCAGAGGGTTCGTATCCCACTCCCTAGTGGTTAAGGACATGGGCTTTAGATCAGAGGGTTCGTATCCCACTCCCTAGTGGTTAAGGACATGGGCTTTAGATCAGAGGGTTCGTATCCCCTCCCTAGTGGTTAAGGACATGGGCTTTAGATCAGAGGGTTCGTATCCCCTCCCTAGTGGTTAAGGACATGGGCTTTAGATCAGAGGGTTCGTATCCCACTCCCTAGTGGTTAAGGACATGGGCTTTAGATCAGAGGGTTCCTATCCCACTCCCTAGTGGTTAAGGACATGGGCTTTAGATCAGAGGGTTCGTATCCCACTCCCTAGTGGTTAAGGACATGGGCTTTAGATCAGAGGGTTCCTATCCCACTCCCTAGTGGTTAAGGACATGGGCTTTAGATCAGAGGGTTCCTATCCCACTCCCTAGTGGTTAAGGACATGGGCTTTAGATCAGTGGGTTCGTATCCCACTCCCTATCTCACTCCATGGCTACGGTGCCTTGGCAAAAGTCACCTAACTCCACATTGCTCCAGGGGCAGTAACCAAAACCCTGTACATAAAATAACTGCAAGTCGCTTTGGATAAAAAAAAGCATCAGCGAAGTGTAATGTCATGTCATGTCATGCTTGATTTCACATCTACTCCTTAAACTCTCTCCAAGAGAGCTTTCAAAGCCGCACATTTTCCTCCTGAACGTTCACCCCTCTGTCACGGTCCCCATGTTCCCTCTCCTTCTCCCGCTCCCTGGTTGCCCGGGCAACCGCCTCGTCAAAACACATGCTGGTGATGCCGCTGTTCCTCTTTGCGTCCCTCTCCCTGCTCCTCCGCTCCCGATCTCGCTCCCTCTCGCCCTCGCGAGCGGCCGCCAGTCTGTCCTGTTTACCGTCAGGACTCCTGTCTCCCCCCGCTCCCCTGTCTCCCCCCACCCCCCTGTCTCCCCCCTCTCCCCTGTCTCCCCCCGCTCCCCTGTCTCCCCCCCCTCCCTTCTCTACCTGCTGTTCTCCCTGCATGTCCCTATGCCCCACCTGTGTGTCTGTGTCTGTGTCCCGTCTGCCCTCCTCCTCTACGCCCCTCTCTCCGTCGGCCCTCCCCTGCTCCCCACTGCTGCTCCCTGGGTGGGCCTCCTGCTGCTCCCCACTGCTCCTCCCTGGGTGGGCCTCCTGCTGCTCCCCACTGCTCCTCCCTGGGCGGGCCTCCTGCTGCTCCCCACTGCTCCTCCCTGGGCGGGCCTCCTGCTGCTCCCCACTGCTCCTCCCTGGGTGGGCCTCCTGCTGCTCCCCACTGCTCCTCCCTGGGTGGGCCTCCTGCTGTGGCTGTGGCTGTGACTGGTCTCCATCTCCTGATGGTGTCTGCTGAGGCAGGTCTATCACTATGTGTGGTGGAGCGAGCTGTGTGTCGGGTGGGACTGTGGAGGTGGTGTTTGGGTCATGTGCCGTGTGTATGTGAACTGCTGCGTCTGCGTCTGCATCAGTCAGCTCTGGTGCTGCAGGCTTCGTGTCCGTAGTCGGCAGTTCTTGAGCCATCTCCTCCTCCTCCTCCTCATCCTCTGTCTTTGAGGAGTGTGTGTCGTGCTGTCCTGCTGCCGCTGCCACTGCATGTGGTGTGTGTGGTGTGTCGTGCTGTCCTGCTGCCGCTGCCACTGCATGTGGTGTGTGTGGTGTGTGGTTGTCCTCTGTCCTGGTGTCAGGTGTGTCTGGTGAGTCCAGCTGTAGGAGGGTGGTTGTTTCCAGGCTGTGTGAACGGCTGTGTGTGCGGCTGTGCGGCGCGTCCTGTGTTGGTGGTGGGTCTCGTCTGATGATGCCCAGGGCGGTCAGGCGGGACTGCTGCGGCTTGGGCGGCACCACGGGCACGGCCTTCACGTGGTGCGTCCTCGGGCTCGCCTGTCTGGTGGTGACGAGGGTGCTGCCCACACCCGGCCCGAGAGCCGTCGCCGCAGCCACCGCGACACTCTCACCTGCGCTGTCCTCTCGCGTATCACTCTCACCTGCCCTGTCCTCGCTCCCGTCACTCTTGTCTTGTTGCCCCTCCTCTGCCCTTTCTACAGGTTCGTGCTTTACTTCTTTTTCTTGTACCTCTCTCTCCTCCTCCTCTTCTTCTCTCGCCTGTCCCTCCCTCTCCCTCTCCTTCTCCCTCTCCCTCTGTCCGTCTCCGGGCTGCTCTGTGATGTGCTTCTCTCTGCCCCCCTCCCCCTTTCCATCCTCCTGTGCACCTACGCTGCCTCCATCCCTCTCTGCATCTCCTCTCCTGTCTGTCGTCTCCTCAGCAGCCCTTTCGTTTCCATCCAGCTGACCCTTCCTCTCTTCCTCTTCCTGCTTCTCTTCTTCCTCATCCTGCACAGGTGGGCTACTTCCTCCGTAGTCCTCCACCATTGCTGTCCCTCTCTCTGCACTCTCCTCTTCCCATTCTTTCCCTTTCTCCCCATCCACTGTGTGTTGTTCTGGTCTCCTTCCCTCTACACCACTCCCTACATCGCTCTTCATCCCTCGTTCCCCGCCCTCTCCTCTCATGTTCCCCTCTTCCATCTCCTCTATCCCCCCTTCTTCCTCGTCCCTCTGGCTCTCTATTGCATGCTGCTCTGTCTCCTCCTCCTGGTCCGCGGTGGCATTGTCAGCATGATTCTCCGGGCCGCAACCCTCCCCAGTCTCTGGTTCTGCTCCGCAACCCTCTCCAGCGCGAGTCTCAGTCGGTCCACGTGATAGGGCGGCCAGGCCCACGATGGCGGTGAGCTCTGCGATGGAGATGTACTCGTTTTCATCATCATCTTCCTCCTCATCACCTTCCTCATCCTCGATCACGTCCACCACCTCGTAGGTGTGCTGGCAGTCGTCCGCGTTGCCATGGTAATCTCTGATTGGCAGGGGCGGCCTGAAGTCCTCATTGGACGAAGGGCTGGGCGCCGTCTCTCCGTGGAACCTCGACCCGCTCGCACTGTTGAAGATGATAACAATAACATTATTGTTGTTAATAATGGGTTTGTTTTTGCTGATGCTTTATTTTAGTGGCTTTTTATACCTTTATTATTTCAGAGGACAGCAGGCTTGTACGAAATTCCGAATTGAATGAATTGACATTCAAAGTAATGCCATAATACGAACACTAGATGGTGTCATTACCTTGAATTTCTTTGAATTTAAGCTACACCACCCATTGAGAGTACATAGAACACCACCACTTAGTGTTCATATTATGCCATTACAGTGAATTTGAATTCTTTCAATTCGGAATTTCGTACAAGTCTGGAGGACAGTCGACATAGGGACAGAAAATGAGTAAGGAGAGAGAGAATCGGGCAAGGGTCGGCAAAGGACCCAGGCCTGAATCAAACCCAGGCCTGAATCAAACCCAGGCCTGAATCAAACCCAGGCCTGAATCAAACCCAGGCCTGAATCAAACCCAGGTCGCAGGTGTAGCAGCCCAGTGCCCTACCACTAGAGCCACACGGGTGCACTGTTGAATGATGTAATGCAGGCGTCACCAACGTGGTGCCCGCGGGCGCCAGGTAGCCCTCCAGAAGCTTCTGAGGTGCCCACCAAGGATGTTAATAAACAGTCACGACTACAAGATTTTAGTCACAATTAATTAATGCTTTTCTTAATTTAAATGAGATTATTTCTTTATAGCCTATAAAGAATATTTCCTTATAACTTATAAGCAAATTATCATTCAATCTAGTGTGATTTGGGAATGATGTCAAGACATCAGTAGAGGATTTTGAACAAAAGTAGCCCTCGGGTAGCTCTCAATAGCCCTCGGGTAGCCCTTGGTTGCCCTTGGTAGCCCTCTGACCCAGAAAGGTTGGGGACCCCTGATGTAATGTAAGAACATGCATCAATCAGGGACAGCACCATTGTACACACACACAACAGAGGCTATGAGCTTTATAGGGCACACTTTGAGCCAGAGTTAGCCTCATGTTTATATAATAGATTTTTCATAATTATTGGTAATGTTTATGAGTTTTAATCACATCATAATACTGCACTGTACTGTCTATACTGTGTACTGTGTGTGTGTGTGTGTGTGTGTGTGTGTGTGTGTGTGTGTGTGTGTGTGTGTGTGTGTGTGTGTGTGTGTGTGTGTGTGTGTGTGTGTGTGTGTGTGTAAGACTCTCCACTCACCTATGTCTTTCTGTCTGGTCCTCACAGCGTGTCTCCTTCTTGTCCTCGCTGTGCTCTTCCTCCCCAACGTCCTCGTCTGGTATCCTGCTCATCTTCATGTAGTCATCACTTGAGTCTATTGGTACATACGAGCACCGTGATTGGCTGGAAGGCAGAGGAACCGCGATCTGATTGGTCAGAGAGCTGGCGTCCGTCCCGGTTTCCGCTGCCATCTCCAATAGGCCCTCACCGCTAACGGCCTGAGAGGTTAAGTAGAGAGCAGAGTAGAGTTACTTTATTGACCCTGAGAGGTAAAGTGGAGAGCAGAGTAGAGTTACTTTATGGAGCTTGAGAGGTAAAGTAGAGTAGAGTAGAGTTACTTTATTGAGCCTGAGAGGTAAAGTGGAGAGCAGAGTAGAGTTACTTTATTGACCCTGAGAGGTAATAATAATAATAATAATAATAATTATAATTATAATAACTGTATTCGTATAGCACAATTTTATACAGGTCAATGTGCTTCACAGATAGATTAACAACAATGTTAAAAATAAACAAAACATAATGAAATGAAGTAGAAGAGACAGAAAGAATGATTGTCCAATCATGTGCTCCCTGAATTATGGTAAATACCAAACACTAGGAAGAGCGCGACACTGCTTCTTCACAGTTCACCACTTTTTTTTTTTCTTTGGTCCAAAGAAAGAAAAAAAAAAGTGGTGAACTGTGAAGACGCAGTGTCACACTCTTCCTTGTGTTAACTGAAGTACCTTGAAAAGCTGCACCTGCTGAAAAAGAAACCTTCGAGGTGTGCGGGCTCTCACAAAAAACCCCCCAAAAAAAGCACTGACATGGGAAACACACAGGAACGCCACCCAACTTGGGATTAGGTCTGGTGGTAAGCAGGCAACCCAAGTGGTACTTTCGGTAACACTTTATTTTAGGGATACATCTATTAGCACTAATACATACAATGTTAATGCCTGCATAAGTAACTTGTAAGGCATGTACTGTACTAAGCAAATGCTAAGGCCTACTAGGTTAAATTGTTAATAAATCCCTTATTGTGCATGAACAAGACATTTGCGAATACATGCCTAACAAATGTTTGATTTTGCTTTGTACATGCCTTGCACGTTACTTATACAGGAACATTGTATGTACAGTATTAGTGCTAATAGATGTATCTCTAAAATAAAGTGTTACCGTACTTTCCACTGGTAAACTTGTTGAAACATTTCATAGACGAGTTTCCGAGACTCGTTAATACGAGTTTCTGAGAGCACAATAAGAAATAAAATCAAATAAAATAACAAGTAGCAGGTAGCAGGCACCTCAGCATGGTCATCCGCACCCGGCTCTTCTGATTGGCTGACAGAGTCAAACGGCTGCTCGCTCTGCTGTGATTGGCTCAACACCAAAGTATCCTCCACGTGGCCACCAATCAGAGGACAGAGGGCATCTTCCTGAGGCATGTCCTGTGATGATTGGCTAGTCGACAGGATGTCCTCTCTGCTATTGGCTGCCAGGGGTTCGTCCCGGGGGCCTGGGGGCGTGGACCAGGCGAGACCGTGGAACTCCAGAGCGTTGGGGAGGCTGCGGTGAAGGAGCATGTGCTCTTCATCATAGTCATCAGCATCATCATCATCATCATCCTCGCCATCACTCGCATCAGACAGGATGGGGTCGTCCTCCTCGTCTTCATCTTCGTCCTCTTCCTCCTCCGAGGATTCTGGGTAGGACGGGGTGCACTTGTAGGGCAGGCTGTGGGACTTGCTGGACAGCCGGCTGTGCGGGAGGGGATGGGCGGAGGCCATGGCGGGTGTGTGTCGCGTCTGTGGCGGAGCTGGCTGGGGTGGAGAGACCGTCGCGGCGGCGGTGTGGGGCTCACTGGAGAACCAGGACTGGCTCTCGTACTCGTAATCTGGCTCCACGGAGAACTCATTGTTCTGAAGGGCAGAAAGACAACAAGGGTAAATACATGGGGCAAGGATGTAGCCAGGCCGTGCCCTCAGTGTTGCTTCTAGTCAGGCCAAGAGCGATACAAATATCGTTTCTGAGCTCCCGAAAAATCGGGAACTCCTCCCTCTATGTCCGGAAACATGCAACCATTAGCAAACTGAGGGAGGCGGGTCGACGTCATTTGGGAAATGTTAATTGTTGTGCTCAGGGTCAGACCAAGTCTCGAAGAGATTTAAAAGTTGATGATAATCAGGCTAGCAAGAATGACCAGTGGCACCAGTATATTACATTACATTACACTTAGCTGACGCTTTGCCTCCAAAGCGACTTACAGTTATTTAGGTACAGGGTATTGGTTATAGTCCCTGGAGGAGCAGTGAGGGGTTAGGTGCCTTGCTCATCGGCACTTCAGCCATGGAGGGAGTGGAAGGGTGGGGTGCGAACCTGCAACCCTCTGCACTAAAGCCCATCTCCTTAACCACTAGGCCACGGCTACCCCCACTTCATGTTAAGGTTCATGTGTCAGACACTAATACAAGCGTCGCATAGGTCCAGGACAAGATCATCCGAAAGGGCCCCCTTCTCAGTGCCTGCATGTACGCACACTGTGCATGCATGCACACACACACAGATACACAGTCTCTCTCTTTCTTACACACACACACACACACACACACACACACACACACACACACACTGACACACACACACACACACACACACACACACACTGACACACACTGACACATACACACACACACGCACACACACACGCACACACACACACACACACACACACACACACACACACACACACACACACACACACACACACACACACACACTCACCGTTTGGGATGTGCTGCTGCACTCCATCATGTCCATGTCGAGGAAGCCGAAGGTGTCCTCTAGGTCCAGGGGCATGTCTGCGTCCATGGCAACAGCCTCTTGCTCTGCGTCCATGGCAACAGCCTCTTGCTCTGCGTCCATGGCAACAGCCTCTTGCTCTGGGGGCACCAGGCAAGCAGCCGCAGGGCAGGGAGGGGGGCCGGCGCCACCTGTTGGTAGTAGAGGAGTACGGCACACCACGGCGGCACACTTCATGTCTGTGGAGGGAGAGGGGGAGAAAGAGAGAGACAGGGAGAGAGAGAGGGGGAAGGAGAGAGACAGAGAAAGAGAGAGGGGGAAGGAGAGAGACAGGGAGAGAGAGAGGGAGAAGAAATACAGAGTTGGAAGGAGAGAGACAGAGAAGAAAGAGAAGGCATGAGCAACAGACGAGGAGTGAGAGAAAAAGAGAAGAGAGGGGTAAGAGACAGTGAGAGAGGACAATGCAGCATATACACAGCATTCATTCTAATAATCATCAGGGTTAATAATCATCAAGGTTAATAATTCAAAGGAAAGAAGTTGAGCGAAGAGGATGATCCACAGTGATGACAAACGTGCTCTGGTTAAATGAACAAAAAGTAAAAAAAAAATGTGTAATAAACTTCTTTGCTTTAAATGAGGGCTAAGTCACACCACTCACCCATGTAATCTCCCTCTACAGAGTCGCAGGTCTCCTCCAGGGCTGCTGGCTCTTCCTCATCTTCCTCCTCCTCTCCCTGGACCTCCTCCTCGTCCCTCTCCTCCTCATCTTCATCTTCCCCATCTTCTTCACAGCCCATTGGTCCGTTCACACCCGTCTGCTCTCCCTCTCTTCTCTCTTCACCCTTGTCTTCTACGGGCAGGGCAGAGGCCTCCACCTCTTCCTCAAATTGCAATGTCTCCAATGTCTTCCTCAAATTGCAAATTGCATCCCTCTCCTCCTCCCTCTTCTCCTCCTTCTCCTCCTCCTCTCCTATCTCCACTCCTGTCTTCCGGTCCTCCCCCTCGCTTGCGTCTCCTCCTGCTGCTGTTCTCTCCCCCTCCTGCGTCTCCTCAGTCTTGATGTCTTGGTGTTCGCCTCTCCCCTCCCCCTGCTTCTCCTTCTCCTCCCCTGCCTCCTCTGTCTCTCTACTGCGTACCTCCGCCTCCGATGGGGCATCCTCATTGGACGAGGCAAGAATGGGGGCGGGGTCTGATGTTGTATCAGGGGCGTGTCCTGTATCTGTGGGTGTGTCCTGGTCCTGTTCCTGGTCTCCGCCTCCGCGTGACCCCTGTATGACCCTCTGCAGTCCCGAGGTGATGTGTAGCGGCACGGTAACGGAGAAGGGCCCCGAGATGTGCATGCCGGCCCTCTTCTCCCGGCTGTTACTACTGAGCGCCGGAGACCTGCTCACGGGAGCCGCCCCCGACCCCGCAACCGCCCCCGACCCCGACCTCGACAGCCCTCCTCCTGAAGCCCCGCCGCCGCCGCCTGGCCCCGCCCCTCCTGTGTCACTTCCTGTCCCTCCTCCCGAGGCCCCTCCTCCTCCTCCGGACTCCAGACGTGAGTAGGTGCCCTGCGTGCCGCCTCCGCTGACTCCGCTGACCTTGCCCACGCTGGCGCCGCCGCCTCGCCGGAACGTGACCGCGTAGCTGCCAGAGGTTAGCCCCGGGCTCACCCCCCCACCGCCGCCCGAAGCCCCGCCCCCGCCTATGTCAGGCCCAATGGGTGATGCCGGAGAGAGCTGTGTAGGCGAGGCAGCCTGCCGGTTGCCTAGGAAATGGAGCACAGATGGTGCGTCAGTTTTTTTTGTTTACATTTATTTTTATTCAAATACATTCTCCTGTTGAATAAACCGTAGACACTTGTCTGCTTTTCTGCTGCTATGTAAAAAATAAAAAAGAATGACAAAGAAAAGAAGAACCGAGTACTATCCAACTCTTCATTCTACGCTTTACATTTGTTTGGAATGACAACGAACGTGAGTTGGAACTCAGCACAATACCCTGACAGTGTTGCCAGATGTACGATACGTAATTATCGTCTCAATTTTGACCTCTGTACGATCAAAAAAAAAACATGATGTACGCTAATTTCAGGATTCATTTTGATGCCTTGAAACAACAATTTGGGTCTTGTACGATAATTTCCCCCCCAAAAAGCCCTCAAAAACGATAATTTTGAGGTTTTGGTGCGATAATTCAGCATTTTCCATCTGGCAACACTGCCCCCTGATGACTTCTGAAGTACAGACAGCCAGTGCTGACCTGCACTCCCATCAGTACAGTCAGAGATTCTTTAAGTATAGAGATATGCCAACATAATAGGTTGCTATGGGCACCTAATGTGACCAGGTTCCGGTCTGCCTAAAGGGGCGTGTCATAATGCCCCTAGCATTGAATAGAACAGTCCTCAGGTCTGCCTAGGTCTGCCTAAAGGGGGATTTCCCCCCCAATAATAGAACCAGGAAACAATGGGCCAATGGAACCTCTCTCTCTCTACTCTCTCTGGTACAGTATTTACAGTTTAAAGGTGCAATGTGTAGAATTGTGGCCAGAGTATATTCAACTATACAACTATGATGTTAATTAAAACTGTGATGCATATTGCCAAATTTGATCTTTTCATGAGTATATACTAGATTGTTTGACCAAAGTACAGTAAATTTTGCAGCTAAAAATGTCTATTTCTGGAAATTCAAAATGGCGGACTTGGAGAAGATTCACCTTGTCATGTATGTCATGCAATTTCCCCAGTCATAATGAATATTTAGAATTTGACGATGGTGGTATGTATTCATGAAAAAGGTAACATTTGTCAATGGTTAGCATGGATTCTGGAAATAAGCTACTAAAAATATTCCACCTTTTATGTCCACCTTTAACAACAGACCTACAAATGAAACTCCAACTGCTGACATTCAGTTCCAAAGAAAAATGCAAAGTATCTAAACAACAGAAAATATACTTCAATGCAAGATGTGAAAAGAAGAGAGGAGACAGTACCTTCATAAGGCCCAGGGCTCAGAGAGTCCATACTCTTAGCTGGCCTCAATGCCTGCTTCTCTTTCTCTGCAAACAGATGTGTGGAATATCATTAGCAAAACATATCAATAAATTGTTTTTTTTTCGTTGATGATGCACGTAGTTGGTATGTGGGCTTGTTGTGGGTAGAGATCGGATTTCTGACTCTTTTATGGGATCCGGTTTGTTCCTTTCAAAGAGCCGTTAAAAAAACCTGTCTCTTTTGAACGGTTTTTAATTATTTATTCAGTGTTAAGGAGATATCATTTTTTAATCCACTTCTAGGTAATTTTGGTCAAACAACAACTGATTTTCCTCCTTCTAAAGGCTTTTTCTGCCACTCTCTGAGTGTTTTAAGCACTCACATGAAGGCCATGTCATGTGCTTAGAATGAATTGAAAAATGAGCGATAAAACGGTAGAGACACACTTGTGTGTGTGTTAGTGAGAATCTAAGTGAGCTTTGCGGCTCACCTTTGGTGGACCCCTTGTTGCGCTTGCGGGGGTCGGGCAGGCGGCCTCCCAGGTTGAAGATTGATTTCCACTTGCGGCCCTTCAGTGAGCCTTTCCTCCTGCAGGGGGCACCAGAGAGCATGAGACGCTGCAGAGTGCACCTGTGGTTTTCAACCTTTTTTTAGAGCCAATGCACATAGCTCAATGACACAATATGCATACAAACAATATACAGTCTATGATCTATACATATTTAATCTATATATTTTTCCTAGAGTACTTGATAGTCACTCATGACACACTAGGGTTGTGCAGCACGGTGGTTGTACACCAGTGTATCCCAACCAGGGGTACATGTACCACCAAGCAAGCGAGGGGGGGAAAGGGGTTACAGATTCTAAGGGCCCGACAGCACTGAGGGGGCCCCTGGAAGGACGCTGATAACATAATTTGTCATTTTGGGGCCCCAAAAATTGAACCTTTCATGGGGCCCAACATTTTTAGCGGCGCCCCTGCCACCAAGTGTACACGTGAACATGCCAGGGGGTTCGTGGAAAAATTTAATAATACCAAAAGTATTGAGTATTGAGAACAAGACATAGACTATGAGTTAGGGTTACCATGGTATACAAAAAAAGCTTTGGGGGTATGCAGGACAAAAAAGGTTTGGGGTGACACACTGTTGTACACCATAGTACATTACAACAGTCTACACCAGTGTTTCCCAAACATTTTCAGACCGAGGACCACTGAGTTGACAGTGGACGAGTACTAATTTGACACTGCTAATTTTGATGCAGGTCACTTACTTTTTATTCACATTTCAAGCCTCTCCCATTGTGGTGAAAATATGACAGCTACAGGTATGTTTAGCTTTGTAATAAAGATACAACTATAGCCTACTGCTAGTTTGTCTTGGAAAAGTAGACATCCCCTCGCGGACCACCAGTGGTCCCCGGACCACACTTTGAGAACCACTGGCCTAGACCAGTGGTTCCCAACCTTTTTTTTTCAGGGACCCATATTTTTGTAAGCTATGTAAGGTATTGTAAGCTATGGTGACCCAATCGCGCGAGCGGCCGCATGAGAGGGAGTCACACGATACTCATTAATTATCATTTTATTCCGGAATTTGTCTTCAGTCAAATATAGAATAACTGTTTAATGTATCACTTACATTGTGTTGCTTCTATGCATATATTAGTTTAAATGCTTTGTCATTTATTCAACATGGGCTATATATGGTATTGAAATTAAAGCCCCTTAAACTCAACAGGGCTTCGCGACCCACTGTGGATCTTTGGCGACCCATAGGTTGGGTCCCGACCCATAGGTTGGGAACCACTGGTCTACACTACACTCGCCACTGACTCCATAATAGGGGCTTTGCTAAGTTGGTCATTGATCAAGTATGTATCAGTAGTTTAGTCAGCAAACTAACTTCTAACTTCTCCAGATTGTATAATTGTGCTAAAATACAGCCTAAAGCTAAGGCCTAATTTTCGGCACAAAATTGCTGTTACTTTTAAGCTTTACGTAGTAGAGCTTAGATTGTTCACTGAAATAGACAATTACCATTCTTACACAGTAGCTGTTAATAGTGGCAAATGATGGAACAACAAAGCCGAATCAAAACCACAGTGAAGTGAAGGGTGAAGAGGTGACTTGTAGCATGGATGTAAAGGTGGAGAGGGAGATGCATTGGGGCAGATATTGAAAGTTGGAGGGTGTGTGTGTACGTGTGTGTGTGTGTGTGTGTGTGTGTGTGTGTGTGTGTGTGTGTGTGTGTGTGTGTGTGTGTGTGTGTGTGTGTGTGTGTGTGTGTGTGTGTGTGTGTATGTGTGTGTGCATGTGTGTGTGCATGTGTGTGTGTGTGTCTCCTTACTTGTCTGACGGCTCTATAATGGCATGGTAGGATGCGTGTGTGTGTGTGTGTGTGTGTGTGTGTGTGTGTGTGTGTGTGTGTGTGTCTCTCTACTTGTCTGACAGCTCTATAATGGCATGGTAGGAAGTGTGTGTGTGTGTGTGTGTGTGTGTGTGTGTGTGTGTGTGTGTGTGTGTGTGTGTGTGTGTGTGTGTGTGTGTGTGTGTGTGTGTGTGTGTGTGTGTGTCCCTACATGTGTAACAGCTCGATGATGGCATGGTAAGCTGTGTGCGTTTGTGTGTGTGTGTGTGTGTGTGTGCGTGTGCGTGTGTGTGTCCCTACTTGTCTGAGGGCTCGATGATGGCATGGTAGGATGTGTGTGTGTGTGTGTGTGTGTGTGTGTGTGTGTGTGTGTGTGTGTGTGTGTGTGTGTGTGTGTGTGTGTGTGTGTGTGTGTGTGTGTGTGTGTGTGTGTGTGTGTGTGTGTGTGTCTCCCTACTTGTCTGACGGCTCGATGATGGCATGGTAGGAGGGCCTCACTGGTGGAGGACCATATCCTGGACTCAAGTTGCCGGGATACTGGAAAGGCGCCTGATTGGCCAGTATGGTGGGTGAGGGGAGGGACTTCCTCCGTTCCGTTGGCACACCCAAGGCTGATTGGCAGAGAAGATTTAGGTCAAAATACAGTAGGCATGGGGAGATCAACCAGCTCCTGGACGGAGCTTCAAGGTCTACATAAAGACCATGGTCTGCTGTCCAACCTAGTGCCACATATTCCATATGACCTGGTTTCAACAAGGGACTCCATTTGAGGTCGCCTGGAATTCAAATGGGGTCACCTGAAATATCTAGGTGTGAAAATGTATTTAGATTTTCAGAAATATCAACAGATTTAATTGCCTAGTATTTAGGTCAATTGTGTTGTTTTTTTCCAGTTGCGGGGAAAAAAAAGTGTGTATGGTAAATTACAGGTAAAACCAGGTCATGTTGGTATATATGGCACTGGAGTGTAGCTTCTGAATCCCAGGGTGTCCGTCACTGACAATAGGCATGGCCAGAGCCATGGAAGTAACAGTTACCAGTAGACCAGTGATTCTCAAAGTGTGGTCCGGGGACCAATGGTGGTCCGCAACAGAGCTCAGGTGGTCCGCGAGGGGATTTCTACTTCTCCAAGACAAGCTCAGTAGGCTATATTATCACAAAGCTAAACATAGCTGAAGTCTAGTCTTGTAATAATAAAAAGTAAGGGATTTGTATCGAAATTAGCAATGTCAAATTAGCACCTGCCAAATGTCCATTCAGTTGACAGGTGGTCCCTGAACATTTTTGGGGGGACAAAGTGGTCCTCAATCTGAAAAAGTTTGAGAAGCACTGCAGTAGACTAATCCCGCTGACCTCAGTGTTGTGGTTATACGGCGGCTCATGGAGCCTTTGACACACAGAGATCACTATCGACATAGTTCCAAAATAGTTCCAGGAAGTGGCCATAGAACACAGAAAGTATTGTAAAGGTAAATGTAATTCGTTTTAATTCATTTTACCTCATATTTTCTTGTTATGTAGTGGTTCTGTGTTGGTATCTAGCGAACATAAAGAACTATTTGAATCCACGTGAATCATGTCAC
>NC_085872.1:46413987-46421567 GCF_034702125.1 Engraulis encrasicolus
GACCAAATGTCCTCTGTGGTCAGAAGACCTCATTTCAGTCTCTCTATTCCTCTTCCACCAGTTTCTCTTTCTCTCTAAACTCGTGTGTTCCCAAGTGTGTGTGAGAAATAGAGAGAGAGAGAGAGATGGACAGAGCGTGAGACCACGACAAACAGACAGCCCGCAATTGTGATTCTGTGTGTGTGTGTGTGTGTGTGTGTGTGTGTGTGTGTGTGTGTGTGTGTGTGTGTGTGTGTGTGTGTGTGTGTGTGTGTGTGTGTGTGTGTGTGTGTGTGTGTGTGTGTGACTCACGCATCACAATCGTAGAGCTGGTAGGTGAGCAGGGTGTGTGTGTGTGCGTGTGTGTGTGTGTGTGTGTGTGTGTGTGTGTGTGTGTGTGTGTATGTGCGTGCGTGTGCGTGTGCATGTGCGTGTGCGTGTGCGTGTGCATGTGTGTGTGTGTGTGTGTGTGTGTGTGTGTGTGTGTGTGTGTGTGTGTGTGTGTGTGTGTGTGTGTGTGTGTGTGTGTGACTCACAGCGAAGCGGTCGTAGAGCTGGTATGTGAGCAGGGGGTTGGGGAGCTCCCTGAAGTAGGCCTTGCAGAGCGAGCTGACACAGTGGATATCCTGAAGGTACACATCCTTACGCAGGTCAGGGTTCCCCTCGCTGTCAAACTCAGACCTGCACACATGTAGAACACCATAGAGTAGAATAGAATAGAATAGAATAGAATAGAATAGAATAGAATAGAATAGAATAGAATATAATAGAATAGAATAGAATAGAATAGAATAGAATAGAATATAATAGAATAGAGTAGAATAGAATACATATCTCTGTATTTGTCATTGTATAAAGTAGCCTACAACAAAATAGACTATTCCTTGTTGAAGCGATAAATAATGAAAAAATGCACATGCGCGCACACACACACGCACACACACACACACACACACACACACACACACACACACACACACACACACACACACACACACACACACACACACACACGCATGCATGCACACACACACACACACACACACACACACACACACACACACACACGCATGCACACACTGTCAATATAATCATAAATATTAATTCTACAAATCTACAATGTACAAATCTATCTACAACAAACTCTTTCTACATTTTTACTTCTGGGCATTCGGGCTTTCAGGTTTTCACTACTGTACCCTAGCTGTACAGCCTGTGTCTCGTCTGTGAGTTATCACCAATAGAAATTAGCTGCTGCTTTATTTGTTGTAACATTGGATATTCACACAACATTAGTGGAGCAGCTTACTCCCAAACAAGCAACACGTGCCTAAGCCTGTGACTTATTTTGTCCATGGACTGGATGGGTCAGGGGCAGTGGGTTAGGACATCCAGTACACTGTTTTTCTTGTGCGTGAATTCTATTGTTTTACTCTTGTTTATTTTTCTGTGTTGGTGTCATGTGTCCTATGTGTTTTATGTGGTGTATGATGCTGCAACCTCCCTGTCTCCAAAGCAAATTTCTTCTTCGTGTAGACTAAGAAACCTAACCTAACCTAAAACAGATTTCTAATTTGCATTTCATTGCATTTTCAGTTCAATTTGCATGGCCAAAACTATGCACCGATACATACACATTTTTTAGATTGGCAATTCCATTCCATAAACAACAAGTGTGTTTCCAGGTACAAATCAAAGCATTTAAGTCTGCACACGTTTTAAACCAAAAACCTTTTTTAAACCTAAGAATTTTTATGAACCTGACAAAGCAATGAATAAAGCAGTAGTAAAAATGATCCAGTGAATTTCTGATATTGCTTTTCAAATCAGATATTTTGTGGATCAACAGAATACTGTAAGAAGAAGAACAGTACAGGCCTGTACGGAAATCATGGCACCCTTCACTTTTTATTGCACAACCTTTAGAGGCAATCATCAACCATAATCAAATGATCTGAACAGTAAAGAAGGTTGAGTCACTGTTCATCGGAAGCGGCACATACTGAATGACCTACATACTGAAACCTACAGTAACTTGATGACACTAGGCTTTACATTTTCCCAGAGTTAGAGCACTCTGTATCAGTGTCAGTAGGACTAGTCACCACAACATATGCGAGTACTACTGAGGCCGGTCTACTTTTAGTTTTAGTTAAGTTTATTTAGTTTAGTTCAGCAGGGACCATGCACAATACACATTGTTTACAGAAGTAAAAAGATGGCTTGTGCCAGATTATAGCTATATAGCTCATTTCCATCTGCAGTCCCTGGACAGCAGGTTTTCTTGCACTAGGCTTCATTTTGAGACAGTAGAAGTCTACACACTGTAACTCCGACTGAAGTTGAAATGTTGGATGTCTTGGGCCCAAATACAAGGGTGGATAGATTACTGCCTGGGCCTACCGGGCTCGGACCCAGGGGCCCATTCTTGTTGTCTGGCCCAGGGGCCCAAGAATCAAGGGGGCCCATTCTTGTTGTCTGGCCCCGGGGCCCAAGAATCAAGGGGACCCAAGGGTCATGACCCACCCCTGTCTAAATAAACCATCAGTCTGAGGTGCCGTGTGAGGACCTCTTCTCTCTCTGTTGATTGTCTTTGGCCTGCACCTGACCTCAGTGAGGTGGGATGTGCAAACTTTTATATTTTATATACGTATTCATTTTGACTTTTAATTGAGACCAGCCATAACAACATACTCAAGCACCCTCCACGTTTCACAGTAGGTCTGCATTCTTGATTAATTTCTGTGTCCATGAACACAGACCTTGGGCAGTAATTGAGCAGTTAGGGCGTCAGACTTGTAGCCCAGGTTGCCGATGTGACTCCTTAGTTAAGTTACCCCTTTCACCTTCAGACCTATTGTAGCTTTGACCTGTTGTCAAAAAGTCTAGGCTTCGTCTGCACACACACACCTGAGTTTCTGTGTGTTGGATGAGACTCCGGAGAGTCTGTAGATGCCATCCACTACTCCATGCTCCTCAATGAACTCACTACAGGAACGCAGCACCTGAGGAACTGAGGAGAGAGAAGAGAGAGAGAGAGAGAGAGAGAGAGAGAGGGGAGGGAGAGAGAGAGAGAAGGAGAGAGAGGGAGAGAGAGGGAGGGAGAGAGAGAGAGAGAGAGAGAGAGAGAGAGAGAGAGAGAGAGAGAGGAGAGAGAGAGAGAGAGAGAGAGAGAGAGAGAGAGAGGGGAGAGAGAGAGAGAGAGAGAGAGAGAGGGAGAGGGAGAGGGGGGGGGCAGGAGAAAGAGAGACGGGGGAGAGAGAAGAGAGAGACCTTTAACACACCTTTATTGTGGACCATTGTCACCGATTTAATATATACTTTACATTACATGTTGATCCTTCCATTCAACATAAGAAGGGAGAGTAATTCTCAAACATCACCCCCCACCATCATCACCACCTGAATATTAGCTTATTTAAATTACACATTGACCAAAGCCCTTTATCCACACACCATTTTTACTCAAACAAAGTAACATCGTCTGCCCCCACAAAAGAGAGACAGAGAGAGAGAGAGAGAGAGAGAGAGAGAGAGAGAGAGAGAGAGAGAGAGAGAGAGAGAGAGAGAGAGAGACCGTACACCTGCACAATTCAAACTGCAAACTGCAAAAGCATGCTATTTGAAAAGACTAATCATCAAATTGTTTTTGAAAACTGTTGTTTCCTTTTTTCACATTGAGATATTACAAAATACAAACATGACTGAATTAAAAACAAGTAAATGTGCCTTGTTAAACTCTAAATGTACTACAGTCTCTGTTACAATCATGACCACATCTTAAACCATCAAGACTCTCTGTAATGTCATAGTAATGTTGTGATGAACTGAGATGTTTTAAGCAAATTAAGGTTATAGTTTTTGGAACAGAACTGGAGTGTATAGACCAACATTTTCCTACTGTTTCCTGCTATTGTCTAAAGGAGGAGTTCCCAAACTTTACCATGACAAGGCCCCCCATATACCAGTAGATTCCAGCCGAGCCCGCCCTTACATGGATCATGCCACACTATTTTGTCGTGGCACCCCCTTACACAACTATAGTCTATGTCTGTGTGTCAGTACCCAATGGGGATATATACATGTCAAATAACAATAGTAGTACAGTAGTAATGTTCAGATACATTAGGAGTTATTTTCAGGGTATTGGTTACAGTCCCTGGAGCAAGGTGGGGTTAGGTACCTTGGTACAGGGTATTGGTTACAGTCCCTGGAGCAAGATGGGGCTAGGTGCCTTGCTCAAGGGCACGTCAGCCATGGATGGAGGTGTAGGGAGAGGTCAGGGTGGGATTCAAACCCACAACCCTGTGATCTACAGTCCAACTCCCTAACCATTACAGCATGGCGGCCCCAGTGCACGATGTGTCCACCTTCCTGACAGGTGACTGGGAGGTTATATTACATTACATTACACTACAAACCCCAACTCCGGTGAAGTTGGGATGTTTGGTAAACTGAGAATAAAATCGAAATGCTATCATTTTCAAAACATTCAATACATACCTTGTTAAAACCGAGAAAAAAAAATATTTTAGGGGACATATGTACTCATTTCTATTTTGATAACTGCAACACGTCTCAAATAAGTTGGGACGGGGATTAGAGAAACGTTATAAACATCCAGATAAGATAAAACAACAAGGAGGAACCTTTCAAAATGAATTTTACTGATGAACAATTTGAATGTCCAGGTATAAGACAATCACACATAACATAAAATAGCAGGCTTTTGGTCAAGACCTGTCACACTGTAAGCACTACAGAAAGGAAAACATTGCAAAACATGACAAGGAATACACCTACCATTTAAGCTGTTGAAATCATGTCCAAGATAGGAATCAACACTGTTTTTATATAAAATCATCTCATCGGTTAATGCTATTAACTGTTAAGTTTTGTCCTTTGTTTTGTTTCTAGTCTTCCTCGGCATGTGCTGCCTTTTATTGTCCCGTCCCAAGTCTTTTGAGACGTGTTGGATTTACAAATTCATGAATATCCCCCAAAACAATAATTTTGGTCAGTTTTGATGGCTGATATGTTTTCTTTGTACCATTCTCCAACTAATGACAGAACCAGACTTTTTGAAAATGGCAGTATTTTGTTATTATTCACAATTAACCTTGCGTCCCAACTTATATGGAGTTGGGGTTTGGACATTACATTACACTTAGCTGATGCTTTTATTTAAAAATATATATTTGTTGGTCATTTTGACTTTATTTATGATAGTATAGTGAAGGTGGTGACAGTGGGAAGAGAGAGATGGGGAAGAGCCGGCAAAGGACCCTGGGCCGGGAATCGGCTACATATAAGTGCCCTAATACAGACCTAGAGGTGAGGGTGAGATTTGTGTGTGTGTGTGTGTGTGTGTGTGTGTGTGTGTGTGTGTGTGTGTATGTGTGTGTGTGTGTGTGTGTGTGTGTGTATGTGTATGTGTATGTGTGCATGTGTGTGTGTGTTTACCTTCCTGCGCGGTGGCGGTGAGGTGCTCCATGAGGTCGCATCCAAACACCTTCTCCTTGTTCCCCACTTTCCTGCGTACTCGCCTCATCGCTCCTGCTGTCCTCACAAGGTGAGCCACATGTGTCTGACTGTGTGTGTGTGTGTGTCTGACTGTGTGTGTGTGTGTGTGTGTGTGGGTGTGCGCGTTAGTGTGTGTGTGTGTGTGTGTGTGTGTGTGTGTGTGTGTGTGTGTGTGTGTGTGTGTGTGTGTGTGTGTGTGTGTGTGTGTGTGTGTGTGTGTGTGTGTGTGTGTGTGTGTGTCCTCTCTTTAGGTGGTTTGTCTACTACAGGCCTACTAGGTGAGAGCAGGTACCCCTGCGGTGTATGTTGTTCTTCCTGGTGTGTGTGTGTGTGTGAGTGTGTGTGAAAGTGTGTGTGTGTATGTGTGTGTTGCAGGGCATGGCCTGTGTGGTGACGGATGGCTGGAGGACACACTACACTTGACTTCCTGTAAGAACAGCAAGCATAATGTGGATTGCATAAAAACCTGTCATACTGTCATACTGTCACTGGCGCTCGTATGAGCAGCGACCTGAGAGTACTTGTACAGTGTATTCTTAAACGTAATTTCGTTGTCAAAACTCGTTTTGGTCAATGACAAATAAAAGGTCTTGATTCTCTCTTGATTCTTGAATACGACGTAAATTAGTGATTTATACAGGTGTTTTGCCTAATGGGGAGTGTTTGACATTGAATCTGGCTATGCTTGTTGGATAGTCCAATAAAAACAAACATGCCAACAAAAATCCATAGCCTACAATAATGGCACTGGCTGTTGTTGTGCCGCCCTGATACGTGCTGAAACGTCACTAACCCAACTATGGGAAGCTTGAGTATATGAATGACAAGATGAATCATGGACACATACAGTAGGTAGTTGTGTTGATTTACAAAAACTGCATTTTCACGTTTTTCATTGTCCTTTTTGGCATGCATAATATGTTCAAACAAGATTGATTTGAAAACATGCCGGCATTAAAGTGATACACACACACACGCACACACACACACACACACACACGCACGCACGCGCACACACACACACGCACGCACGCACGCACGCACGCACGCACGCACACACACACAACAGGACAACAGCATAACCGATGCAATCACACACAGTAAGCCTCCGCCAGCACCACAGATTCATGGGTCCTTTACTGAGCACCGCACCGCAACACAACAAAATCCCATCACCATTGATCACCACACATGCAGTCAGTGTAAATGCCTTTTTTAAATCAGAAGTCTCCAAACCATATGGGAGCCAGCCGATGCTGCAATGCAAAAGCACAAGAAATACACACACACACACACACACACACAAAACACACACACACACGAAACACACACACATGAAACACACATCTCTGTCTTCACTTCCTCCCAATCTCTCTGTGAAAGTTTTTGAGCAAAAACATGGCCACACCCTCTCAACGCCGTCTCTCCTCCGCCGCTGCTCTCCTTTTCCTCTCTTTCTTTCTCTCTCTCTCTCTTGTCCTCATCTCTTTATTTGTTATTATTACATTTCCATCTGACCACCTCTCATCATCCACATCATAGTTTTCTCTCTGTGTTAAGATAGTGTCATAATCGCCACATGTCAGCTCTGCAATGACTTGAATGAGATCGTCAGCAGTCTCTCAGTAACCACTGGTTTGAGTCAGCACCCCCCCCCCCCTCCTCCATCCAGAGGCAACTCTACGTACAGCTGGGGGCCCAGGCGAAGTGTCAAAGATGTGAACATTTGAAAGAAATTTGCCACTACTCTAGCAACATGTGAGCTGTTGTTCACCATCCAGGGGGCCCCAAGCGGCTGCCTGTCTAGTGGCAAGATGCACCTCCGCCTCCACCACCCCCTAACACCCACCTACTACAGTTATCCACTGAAGGCACCCACACTTTCAGCCAGACGCTACACGACTCGTCTCTCTCTTTCTCTTTCCATTTCTCCTCTCTATTTCTCTCTCTCTCTCTGTCCTTCAGTCTTGATCAGTACTACGTCTCTCACGTCTTCTCCTCGTCCTCCCCTGCTGCGCCCTGTGCTGTGCTGTGCTGCGCCCTGTGCTGTGCTGTGCTGTGCGGAAGTGAGAGAGAGC